>NW_026001656.1:1317246-1358217 GCF_001458135.2 Marmota marmota marmota | reverse complement strand
AAAAAAAAAAAAAAAAAAAAAAAAAAAAAAAAAAAAAAAAAAAAAAAAAAAAAAAAAAAAAACCTGAGGCCTACTAAAGCCAGTGAGGAATGTGATAGTAGGAGCAAATGTGACTCCATTTTGTTTTATGAATTCATCCTGTAAAACAACCATGCCAAGTAGAAGAGTCATAACTGGGGCAAAATGTTATTTTCCTTTTGCTAAAGAAACCTTTAAGAACACCAAACTACCTACTGGGGTATTGCTTCTGTAACTAGGGTAACAGGGCTCTGTTTCTGTAACTAGGGTGACTGGGCTAACTGTGATTGGTTAGGCTTCCCTCTGCTTGACTGCACTGTCCTGCTTCTGTAACTTGGCTTGCTTGCATTGGCTAGAGCCCATGAACATCCCTTTTGCAGTTTTCAGGCTTATAAGGAGTGTCCTTGCAATTGTTCAGGGCTGATCACGGAACAGCTATATGTTCTGGTCAGCCGCCACTTGTGTGCTTCAATAAAAGCTTGATTCAATTATATGTGAGTGGACTGGAAGTCAGTTTATGAAACCCTGGGACAAAGCTTTAACTATAATATTTTGACTATACTCCAAATATTTGGGCTTCCTACATAAAAGGGTTTTCTCTCAGGAACAGTTTCAATTTTCATGTTTCTCTTCTTTTTGCCCTATAGAGGTGAATAGAAATGAAGCTGGAAATCAAACAGGGTTTGTGCTAGCTGTTTGAAACTTCACACACACAACCAGTTCTCAGTGAGCATTCTCTGGTTTGTTTCCTGTGAAACATCCCTAAGCTGAAGTAGAAAGAAACAGCTTTATCTCTGAGTGCTTTAGAAGCAAGCAAAATACACATGTACTGAAAGAACTTCTAATTTTTTTGGTTGGATTACTTTGATACTTTACAAGATTCATCTTGACCAATCTTAGTAGGCATCCCAAGTTTGGGCCTTCAAGGTTCAATGGTTCAGTGTCAGAAACAGTTTGAATTTGTAGCTTTCACTACATTATGGCCTATAGGTGTGAATGGAAATGGAGCTGGAAATCAAACAGGGTTGGTGCTAGCTGCATGAAACTTCACACACTCAATCACTTCTCTGTGGGCATGCTCTGGTTTGTTCCTTGTGAAAATACCTTAAGCTGAAGCATGAAAAAACAATTTATCCAAGAGAACTTTAGGAGAAAACAGGGGAAATAGGCATGTACTGAAACACCTTCCCCAATTATTAGTCAGAATTTTTTATACTGGGCAGGATTCATCTGTTAACTTGCCCTACTAGGCACCCCAAGTTTGAGACTTTTATGATCAAGCTCTATAAACAGGGAAGGCTTAGTTTTAGAATTAGGGTTAGGGCTAGGGTTAGAACTAATGTTCGGGTTAGAGTTAGTTTTGTTCAAATTTCTTTGATACCGGTCAGGGTTCATCTTTTACCTAACAATACTGTATTTCCCAGGTTGGGCTTTCTCAGTTCAAGGTTCACTGTCAGGAACAGTTTTTGTTTTAAGGTTTCATTTCATCATGACTTCAATGGGTTAGGGTTATTGTTAGGGCTATGGCTTGGTTTTGTTTTAGGGCTAGGGCTAGGGTTAGGGCTAGATTTTGAATTAGTGTTAGGGTTTGGGATAGTGTTAGGGTGAAGTTTAGGCTTAGGTTTAGGGTTAGATTTTGAGTTAGGTTAGATCCAGGGTTACGGTTAGGGCTTGGGTTAGTATTATGGTAAGGGATAGGGTTAGAACTAAGAAAACGGCTAAAACGAGAATTAGATTTGGATTTAGGACCAGGCTTAGAATTAGGGTTAAAGTTAAAGATAAATTAGGGCTAGGATTAGGGCTACAGTTAGTGTTAGGGTTAGGCCTAGGTTAGGGATAGGTTTAGGATTAGCATTGGGGTTAGGATTAAGTTTAGGGAAATTGGCGGGGTTATAGCTAGCTTTAGGGCTAGGGTGAGGGTTAGAATTAGGAATAGGGCTAGGGTTAGTGTTTAGGTTAGAATTAAGGCTAGGTTTAGGGCTAAAGTTTCTTTTAGGTTCAGGGTTAGAACTATGGCTAGGGCTAATGTCAATTCTAGGGTTATATTTAAGGATAGTTTTAGGGTTAGGTTATGTGTAGGTCTAGTGTCAGAGCTATGTTTAGGGTAAGGGTCAGGTTTAGAGTTAGGGGTATCATTAGGGTTATGGTAAGGGTTAGCATTTGGTTTAGGTCAAAGTTTAGGGTTAGGGCTTGAATAAGTGTTAGGTTTAGGCTTAGGGTTAGGGTAATGTTTAGGTTTCTCTTAAGGTTTAGGGTAATGGATAGGTTAGGTTTAGCAATAGGGTTAAGGTTAGCATTAGATTAGGGTTATGCTTAGTATAATGGATAGATTTAGAACTAGGGCTAGGGCTAGATTATGGTTTGGATTAAGTCTAAAATTAGAGTTAGGTTTAGGGATAGGGCGAGGGTTTGGTTTACGGTAAGTGTTAGATTTAGAGCTAGGGTTATGGTTAGATTAGGGTAAGGGTTAATGTTTGAACTAGGGTTAGGGCTAGGGTGAGGGTTAGGTTTACATTTAGGTCTAGGGATATATTTATGGGTAGGGTTTGGTTTAGGGTTTGGGTTATGGTTAGAATTTTCATTACATTTAGGGTTTGGTTTAGGGTAATGGATAATATTAGATTTAGGGTTAGATTTAGGGTTAGAGTATGGATTAGGGCTAGTCTTAGGATTAGGTTTAGTGTAAGGCTTAATGTTTCCACTGGGGTTAGGGCTATGGTGAGGTTTAGGTTTATGATTATGTCTTTGGACATGTTTATAATTAGGGTTCGGTTTCATGTTAGGGATAGGGTTATAATTAGGGTTAGGGTTAAGGTTAGGGTAATTGACAGTCTGAGAACTAAAGTTCAAGCAAGGATTAAGGTTAGGATAAGAGCTAGGGTTAGGGTTATTGTTTAGGATAGGGCTAGGGTAATGTTTAGGGTAAGGGTTTGACTTTGAGCTAGGGTTAGGTCTTAGGAAAGGGTTAGTGTTAAGGTTAGTGTTAGGGCTAGAGTTAGGGTTAGGGTTATGCTTAGGTCTAAGTTGAGGCATAGGATTATGGCTATGTTTTGTGTTAGGTTTAGGGCTAGGGTTAGGACTATGGTTAGCATTAGGGCTAATTTAGGGTTAAGATTAGGGTTAAAATAGGGTTAGGACTAGGATTATGTTTAGGGCTAGTATTAGGGTTAGGGTTATGGCTAGGTCTAGTGTTAGGACTCAGTTTTTGGTTAGGGTCAGGTTTAGAAATAGATTAATGTTAAGGTCAGGGTCAGTGTTCTGGATAGGATTAGGGTTATGGTTAGAGCCAGAATTAGAACTACTGTTAGGTCTAGGGGTAGAGTAAGTGTTTAGTTTAGGTTAAGGGTTATGGTTAGGGCTAGAGCTAGGATCTTGTTTAGGTCTTGGGATAGAATTATAGCTATATTTAGGATTAGTTTTTGGTCTAGATCTAGTGTTGATATAAGGTATAAGTATAGGGTTACTGGTTGGGCTAGTATTAGGGTTTGGTTTAAGGTTTGGGCAAGGTTTATACCTAGGGTCACTTTTAGGATCACAATAAGGGTCAAGGTTAGGGTTAAAACTAGAATGAAGGCTAGGGTTAGGACTAATAATCCTTTTAGTGTTTAAGTTAGGCTAAGGATTAGGGTTAGGACTAGGGTTAGCATTTGGTTTAGGTTTTGGCTTAGGTTAAGAAATAGGGTTAGAGCTACGGTTAGGGCTAGGGTTAGGGTTAGGGCTAGTGTTAGGGTTAAGATTAGGGTTTAAGCTAGGGTTAGGACTAGAATAGGGGTAGGATTTGTGTTAGGGTTAGGGCTAGGGTTATGACAACTACTAATGTATGAACTAGGGTTATGATTAGGGCTAGTTTTATGGTTAGGGTTAAGCCTAGGTCTGGTGTTAGTTTTAATTTAAGGTTAGGGTGTTATTTAGAACTAGGATTAGTGTTAGGATCAGTGTCAGGGTCAGGGTTATTTTTAGAGTTAGGGTTAGGGTTAGGGTTTGGAGTAGGTTTATGGTTTAGTTTAGGTTAAGGGTTAGGGTTAAGTATATGGTTTGGTTTTGTTTTAAGTCTAGGGGTAGGGGTAAGGCAAGTTTTAGGATTAGCATTATTGTCAGGGCTAATGTTAGCGTTTGGTTTAGGATGATATTTATGGTTAAATTTAGATTCAGTTTTAAATTTAGAGTTAGGTTTAGATCCAGGGCTGGGCTAGGGCTAAGGGTAGAACTAGGGCTAGGGCTAGGGCAAGAGTTAGAGTTAGTCTTAAGGCTAGGTTTAGGGTTAGTATAGGACTAAATTAGAGTTAGGGCTAGGCTTAGTGTCAGTGTTAGGCCTAGGGTTAGGGCAAGTGTTATGTTTAGGGTTAAGATTATGGTTAGGTTTAGGGTTATGGTTAGATTCACGGTAAGGGATGGTGTTAGGTTTTGGCTAGGTCTAATATAAGGGTTAGGTTTAGGTTAAGGGTTAGGCTAGAGCTAGGGGAATTATTAGGTTTAGGGTCATGGGGTTATAGCTAGGTTTAGGGCTTAAATCTTGGGTTATGTTTCAGGTTAGGATTAAGGCTAGTTTTAGAGCTAGGATTAGGGCTAGGACTAATTTCAGGTGCAGCTTTACAGTTGAAGATAGTCTTAGTGTTAGGTTAGATGTAGTGTAAGTGTTAGGTTTATGGTTAGGGTCATGTTTACAGCTAAGGGTATTGTTTGGGTCAGGATCATGATTAGTGTTTTGGATAAGTTAGGGCTCAAATTAGCATAGGGTTAGGATTAGGTTAATGACTTAGTTAGGTTTAGGTTTCAAGTTAGGTTTAGGGTAATGGATAGGGTTAGGATTAGAGATATGGTAAGGTTTAGGCCTAGGGTTTGCATTAGGGATAGGATTATGGTTAGGGTAATGGATAGGGTTATAGCTAGGGTTATAGCTAAGGTTATGGTTATTATTAGTTCTAGGTTTAGGGTTAAGGTAAAGGTTAGGGTTAAAACTCGGTTTAGGGCTCATATTAGGATAGCTTTTGGGTTAAGTTAGAGCTAGGGTTAGGTTTATTGCTAATGTAATTAGTAGGGTTATAATTAGGGCTAGTTTTAAGGTTAGGGTTAGAGCTAGGTCTAGTGTTATGTTTAGCATTATGTTTAGGGTTATGTTTAAAGCAAGGGTTAGTGTTAGCGTCAGAATCAGGGTTAGTGTTAGTTTAATGGTTCTGCTAAAAACTCTAATTAGGGCTACGGTTAGGGCTAGGTTTAAGGTTAGGGTTTGGTTTAGGTTATGGGTTAGGTTTAGGGCTATGGCTCAGTTTTGTATTAGGGCTAGGACTTGACGTAGGGCTAGTTTTAGAAGGAGTGTTAGGGTTATTGTTAGGTTAGTTTTTAGGTTTAGGCTTAGGCTTTGCATTAGGGTTAGATTTAGAGTAAAGGTTAGATCTAGGGTTAGGGCTAGGGCTAAGGAAATGGTTTGGGTTAGGCATAGGGTTAGGGCTAGATTTAGAGTTCCAGTAAGGGATAGGGTTAGAAGTAGTCTTAGGGCTAGGTAAAGAGTTAGACTTAGTTTTAGGGCTAGGGTTAGTGTTAGCGTTAGGGAAAGGGCTAAGTTAGGTCTAATAATAGGGATAGGGTTGGTTTTAAGTTAGGCCTAGGTTTAAGTTTAGGATTATGATTAAGGCTGTTTGTTTTTTTTTTTTTTTTGCTAATATGGGTTAGGATTTGTGTTTGGGTTAGGGCTAGGATTATATTTAGGGCTAATGTCAGGTCTAGGGTTATGGTCATGGATAGTTTTAGGGTTAGGGTTTGGATAGGTCTAATGTAAGGGTTAGGTTTAGTGTAAGGTTTAGGTTAGAGCTAGGGAAATTATTAGGGTCAGGGTAATGGTTAGGGTTTCTTTTAGGTTTGAGTTTAGGGTTAGGGCTCAAATTAGCATTAGGGTTATGGTTAGGGTAATGATAGTGTTAGGTTTAGGGTTCAGGTTAGGTTTAGCATAATGGATAGGGTTACGGTTAGGCATAGGTTTAGATTTAGGCCTAGGGTTAGCATTAGAATTATGGCTATGTTTAGAGTAATTGATAGGGTTATAGCTATGTTTAGGGCTACGTTTATGGATAGGATTAGGGCTAGGGTTTTGGTTAGGGTTAGGGTAAGGTCTATGGTTTGTGTTAAGGTTAGGGATAGGATTACTGCTAGGACAAATATTAGGTCTACTTTTACGTTAGGAATAGTTTTAGGGTTAGGTTTATGGCTATGTCTAGTATAAGGGTTTGGTTTAGGGGTAGGGTCAGGGTTAGAGCTAGGTATACTATTACAGGAATGGTCAGAGTTAGGGTTTGGCTTAGGTTAAGTTTATGATTATGGCTCAAATTAGCATTAGGTTTAGGATTAGGGTATGATAGGTTAGGTTAAGGGTTCAGGTTAGATTTAGGTTAATGAATAAAGTTTGGGTTAGCGATAAAGTTAGGGTTAGGCCTAGGGTTACCATTAGGGTTATGGTTAGGGTTAGGGTAATGGATAGGGTTAGAGCTAGTGATAAGACTAGGGTTATTGTTAAAATTCTGGCCAGGGTTAGGGTAAGATTTAGGGCTAGGTTTTGTGTTCCGTTTAGGTTTAAAACTAGGGTTAAGTCTCAAAAAAGGGCTAGGTTTTTGGTTTGGTTAGGGCTAGGGTTAGCACTGTGGCTAATGTATGAACTAGTGTTACAATTAGTGCCAGTTTTAGGGTTATTGTTAGGGTGATGTTTAGAGCAAGGTTTATATTTAGGGTCAGTGTCAGGGTCAGGGTTATTTTTAGTATTAGGTTTAGGACTCGAATTAGGGCTAAAGTTAGTGCTAGGTGTAGGGTTAGATTTTGGTTTAGGTTAAGGGTCACAGTTAGGGCTATGGCTGAGTTTTGTTTTAGGGCTAGAGCTAGGGATAGGGTTAAGGCTTGATTTTACATTAGCATCAGGGTTAGGGCCTGTGTTAGAGTGAAGTTAAGGCTTAGGGTTAGGGTTAGATTTAGAGTTAGGGTTAATCAAGGGTTAACCATAACCCTAACCCTAGACCTAACTCTAGGGCTCATGCTAGGGTTAGGGTTATGGTAAGGAATATGGCTAGAACTAGGAGTATGTCTAGGGTGAGAATTAGTGTTATTCTTAGGAGTAGGCTAAGGGTGAGGGTTAGGGTTAGGGCTAAACTAGGGCTAGGATTAGGACTAGGGTTAGTGTTAGGGTTAAGCCTAGAGTTTGGGGTAGGGTTATGGTTAGCACTGGAGTTAGGGTTAAGTTTAGAGGAATGGATGGGGTTATACTAGGTTTAGGGCTAGGGTGAGGGTTAGAATTAGGATTAGGCCTAGGGTTATGGATCACTTTATATTAAGGCTAGGATTAGGGCAAGGACGAGGGTTAGGTTTTCTGATAGGGTTAGGGCTAGGACTTTGGTTAGGGCTAATATCAGGTCTAGGGTTATAATTAAGAATAGTTTTAGGTTTAGCTTATGTCTAGGTCTAGTGTAAGGGTTAGGTTTAGGTTAAAGGTCAGATTTAGAGCTAGAATTATTATTAGTGTCATGGTCAGGGTCAGGGTTAGCATTTGGTTTACATTAAGGTTAAGGAGTTAGGGCTTGAATTAGCGTTAGTGTTAGTTTTAAAGTTAAGGTAATGGAAGGGTTTACTTTAGCTTTTAGTTAAGTTTTAAGGGAATGGATGGGTTAGGTTTCAGCGATCGGGTTAGAGTTATCATTAGGGTTAGGGTTATGTTTAGTGTAATGGATATTTTTAGAGCTAGGGTTAGGGCTAGGTTATGGTTTGGATTAAGTCTAAGATTAGGGTTAGGTTTAGGGATAAGACTAGGGTTTGTTTTAGGGTAAGTGTTAGGGTTAGGGTAAGTGTTAGTTTAGGGTTAAGGTTATAGTTATGTTATGATAAGTGTTAGTGTTTAAGCTAGGGTTAGGGCTAGTGCAAGGTTTAGGGTTTGGTTTAGTTCTAAGTTCAAGATTATGGTAAGAGTTAGGTTAAGTGTTAGGGATAGGGTTTTAATTAATGTTAGGGTTAGGGTAAGGGTAATGGATATGGTTAGAGCTGAAGTTTGGGCTCGGGTTAAGGTTAGGATTAGAGCTAGGTTTAGGATTTAGGATAGGGCTAGGGTTATGTTTAGTATAAGGGTTATTTTTTAAAGAGAGAGAGAGAGAGAGAGAGAGAATTTTTTAATATTAATTATTTAGTTTTCAGAGGACACAACATCTTTGTTTGTATGTGGAGCTGAGTTAAGAACCAGGACCTCATGCATGCCAGGTGAGCACGCTAACACTTAAGCCAGATCCCCAGCCAAAGAGTTAGGTTTTGAGTTAAGTTTAGGTCTAAGGAGATGGTTAGGTTTAGAGTTAGTGTTAGGGTTAGGTCTAGGCTTAGGTTTATGCTTAGAGCTAAGTTTACGCCTAGGATTAGCTCTAGGTTTTGTGTTAGGTTTAGGTCTAGGGTTAGGACTATGGGTAATGTAAAAACTAGGGTTATGTTTAGGGCTAGTTTTACATTTAGGGTTATGGCTACGTCTAGTGTTAGGTCTAGGTTTTGGGTTAGTGTCTGGTTTAAAGCTAGTTTAAGTGTTAGGATCAGGGTCACTGTTAGGGATAGGGTTAGAGCCAAAATTAGGACTAGGGTTATGTCTAGGGATAGGGTAAGTGTTTGGTTTAGGTTAAGGGTTATTGTTAGGGCTAGAGCTAGAATTTTATTTAGGTCTAGGGCTAGAGCTATAGCTATATTTAGGATTAGCTTTGGTTCTAGGTATAGTGTTAGGCTCAGGTATAAGTATAGGGTTACCAGTAGGTCTAGTGTTAGGTTTTGGTTTAGGTTTAGGGTCAGGTTTACATCTAGGGTTATTTTTAGGGTCAGATGAAGGTCAGGGTTAGGTTTAGAGGTATAATGAGGGATAGGGTTAAGAAAAATAATATGGTGAGATTTGAAGTTAGGCAAAGGATTAGGGTTAGGACTAGTGTTAGCATTTGTTTTAGAGTTTGGATTAGGGTAAGGGATAGGGTTAGAGCAAGGGTTAGAGCTAGGGTTAGGGTTAGGTTTAGGGCTAGTGTTAGTGTTAAGATTAGGGTTAAAGCTAGATTTAGGGCTTGGATCCAGTGTAGGATTTGTGTTAGGGTTAATGCTAGGGATAGGATAATTATTAATGTACGAACTAGGGTTACAATTAAGGCTAGTTTTAGAGTTATGGTTAAGACTAGGTCTAGTGTTATGGTTAATTTCAGTAACAGTGATGATTAGAGCTAGGATTATTATTAGGGTCAGTGTCAGGGTCAGAGTAATTTTTTGAGATACGGTTAGGGCTATGTGTAAGGTTTGGGTTTGGTTTAGGTTAAGGGTTTGGGTTAGGGATATGGCTTGGTTTTGTTTTATGGCTAGGGCCAGGGCTAGGGAAAGTTTTGGGATTAGCATTATGGTTAGGGGTAGTGTTACGGTTTGGTTTGGCTTATGATTACATTTAAATTTAGAGTTAGCTTAGATTTAGAGTTAGGATTAGATCTAGAGTTAGGACTTGGGCTAAGGATAGAACTAAGGCTAGGGCTAGGGCTAGGTCTAGGGCAAGAGTTATAGTTAGTCTTAGGGCTATGGTTAGGGTTAGGATAGGATTAAATTACGGCTAGGATTAGCGCTAGGCTTAGTGTTAGTATTAGGCCTAGGGTTATGCCGGGGGTTAGGGTTAGGTTTAGGGCTATTGTTAGGTTTATGGTAAGGGATGCATTATAGGTAAGTTTAGGGGTATGGTGAGGGTTAAAATTAGGGTTAGGGCTCAGGTTATGGCTCAGGTTAGGATAAGGCTACGTTTAGGGCTCGGATTATGGTTAGGGATAATTTCAAGTCTAGGGTTATGGTTAAAGATAGTTTAAGTTTAGGTTTATGGCTGTGCCTTTTGTAAGCATTATGTTTAGGGTTAGGGGCAGGTTTAGAGCTAAGGGTATTATTAGGGTCACGGTCACGATTAGTGTTTTGGTTAGGTTAAGGTTTAAATTTAGTAATTGAATTAGCATTAAGTTTAGTATCAGCATAATGATAGGGTTAGGTTTAGGTTTCAGGTTAGATTTAAGGTAATGGATAGGGTGAAGATTAGGGATAGGGTTAATTTTAGGCCTAGGGTTAGCATTTGGGTTAGGGTTATGGTTACATTAATGGGTAGGGTTAGAGCTAGGGTTACAGTTAAGTTTATCGTTACAATTAATGATAGGGTTAGAGTTAGGTGTAGGGTTAAAGCTAGGGTTAGGGCTCGGAATAGGGCTAGGATTTGGGTTAAGTTAGAGCTATGGTTAGGGTTAAGTCTAAAGTAAGTACTAGGGTTATGATTAGGGCTAATTTTAGGTTAGGGGTTAGGACTAGGTCTAGTGTTAGGTTTAGGTTTAGCGTTAGGGTGATGTTAGACTTAGGGTTAGTGTTAAGGTCAGAGTCAGGGTGAGGTTTAGTTTTAGAGTTCGGCTTAAGACACAAATTATTGCTAGAATTAGGGTAGGTGTAGGATTAGGGCTTGGTTTATGTTAAGGATTAGGGTTAAATCTATGGCTCAGTTTTGTTTTAGATCTAGGGATAGGGTTAGTGCTAGGGTTAGGTTTAGGTTTAGGCTTCTTTTTAGGGTTAGATTTAGAGTTAGAGTTAGGTCTAGGATTATGGCCTGGGATATGAATAGGGCTAAGGTTAGACCTACTGTTTGGGCTAGGATTAGGCTTCGAGTAAAGTATAGGGTTAGAAATATATTTAGGTCTAGGGTGAAAGTTAGAGTTAGGCTATGTTTAGGGATATGATAAGAACTAGGGTTTGTGCTAGGGTTAGGGCTAGGATTATGGCTAGAACTAAAGTCAGGTCTAGGGTTATAGTTAAGGATACTTGTAGGGTTAGATTTATGTCTAAGTCTAGTGTAAGAACTAGGTATAGGGCTATAGTCAGGATTAAAGCTAGGGAAGTTATTAATGTCAGGGTGCGTGTTGGGCTTTGGTTTAGGTTTGAGTTTAGGGTTAGGGCTCGAATTAGCATTAGGGTTAGCATTAGGGTAATAATAAGTTTAGGTTTAGGGTTCAGGTTAGATTTAGGGTAATTGACAGTTTGGGGGGTAGTGATAAGGTTAGGATTAGGCCTAGGGTTAGCATTAGGGTAAGGGTAATATTTAGGGTAATGGATACAGTTAGAGTTAAGGTTAGGGCTAAGGTTATCATTAGGATTAGGTCTTGAGTTAGGGTTAGGTGAGGGTTAGAACTAGGGTTTGGTTTGTGGTTATGTTTAGTGTAAGGGTTAGTTTCTGAGCTATGGTTAAGGCTAGGCTGGGAGTTAGCTTTAGGTTTAGGTCTAGGAATAGGATTACCATAGGTTTTGGGTTATATTTAGGGTTAGAGTTAGACCAAGAATTAGTGGTACAGTGAGTATAAGGGTCAGGTTAAGGGTTAGAATTTGGGAAAGGTTTAGAGCTAGAATGAGAGCTAGGGTTAGAGCTATTAATAGATTTAGGGTTTTGGTTAGCCTAAAAATTAGGGATAGGTCTAGGTTTACCCTTAGATTTAGGGTTTTGCTTAGAGTAAAGGATTGTTTTAGAGATGGGTTTAGGGCTAAGGTTAGAGTTGGAGTTAGGGTTAAATCTGTTTATGGCTCAGATTAGGTCTAGTGGTTTTTTTTTAGGGTTAGGGATAGGATTAGGGCCATGGCTAATGTAAGAACTCAGGTTAAAATTAGGTTAGTTTTAGTGTTATGGTTCGGTTTAGTGTTAGGGTTAGGTTTATGTTTAGGGTCATATTTATAGCTAGGGTTTGTGTTAGGATAAGAGTCAGGTCAGGGTTCATTTTAGGGTTAGGAGTAGGACTCAAATTATTGTTAGGCTTATTCTTAGTGTTCAGTTTAGGATGAGGGCGGTGTTTAGAGCTAGGTTGAGTGTTAGGATATGAGTCAGGGTCAGTGTTAGTTTTTAAGTTAGTGTTATAACTCGAATTAGGGCTAGGGATAAGTCTAGGTTTTGTGTTAGGGTTTGGTTTAAGTTAATGTTTAGGGTTAGGGCTATTGCTTGGTATTGGTTTAGTCCTAGGGTTAGGTTTAGGGGTAGTGTAAGTGTTAAGCTTAGGCTTAGGGTTAGGGTTAGATTTGGAGTTAAAGTTAGATCTAGGTTTAGGGCTGGGACTAAGGATAGGGCAAGGGTTAGGGCTAGGGATAAAGTTATGGTAAGGGATAGACTTAGAACTAGGGATAGGTATAGGCAAGAGTTAGAGTGAGTCTTAGGGCTAGGGTTAGTGTTAGGGTTAGAGATAGGGCTAAATTAGTGCTAGGATTAGGGCTAGGTTTATTGTTTGGCTTAAGCCTATAGTTAGGGTTAGTGTTAGGTTTAAGTTTAGGGTAAGAGATGGCATTATAGGTAGGTATATAGATAGGGTAAGGGTTAGAATTAGGGTTAGGGTTAGGGTTAGGGTTAGGGTTATGATTATAGCTGTGTTTAGGGATAGGAATAGGGCTAAGGTTTATTTTAGGTTTAGGACTAGGATTGGGGCTAGGGCTAATTTCAGGTCCAGAATTATGGTTAAAGATATTTTTAGGGTTAGGATTATGGCTATGTCTAGGGTAAGGGCTATGTGTAGGGCTATGTTTAAGCTTAGATCTAGGGATTTTATTAGGGTCAAGGTCAGGGTTAGGGTTTGGGATAGGTTAAGGTTTAAAGTTAGGGCTCGAATTAGTGTTAGTTTTAGGGTAATGATAGGGTTAGGTTTAGGTTCAGGGTAATGGATTGAGTTAAGATTAGGGATAGGTTTAAGTTCATGTCTAGGGTTAATATTAGGGTTATTGTTATGGTTATGGTAATGGATAGAGTTACAGATTGGTTTACAGCTAGGTTAAAGGTTACGAATAGCGCTAGCATTAAAGCTAGGATTAGGGCTAGGTTTTGGTTTAAGTTAGGGATAGGGTTAGGGTTAGGGCTAATGTAAATACTATGGTGATGTTTAGGGACAGTTTTAGTGTTTTAGGGGTAGAGTTAGTGTTAGCGTTAAGTTTAGGGTTAGGGTGATATTTAGAACTAGTGTTGTTACTGTCAGTGTCAGGTTCAGGGTTAGTTTAAATGTTCGGCTTGCAACTCATATTAGGGGTAGTGTTAGGGCTAGGTTTAAGGTTAGGATTTGGTTTAGGTTAAGAGTTAGGGTTATACCTATAGCTCATTTTTGTTTTAGGGCTAGGGCTAGAGTTAAAGCTAGTTTTCAGATTAGTGTTATGATTTGGGCTAGTGTTAGGGTTTGGTTTAGTCTTCACATTAGGGCTCTATTTAGAGTTAGGTTTTGTCTAAGGTTAGTGCTAGGGCAAATGATAGGGCAAGGGTTATGACTAGGGTTAGGGCTAGGATTAGGATTATGGTAAGGGATAGGGTTAGAATGAGTGAAAGTTCTAATGTGAGAGGTGGAGTTAGTCTTAGGACTAGGGTTAGGGATAGGGCTAAATTAGGGCTAAGATTAGGACTAGAGTTAGTGTCAGGGATAGGCCTAGAGTTTTGGTTAGGATTATAATTAAGGCTATGTTTAGGGCTAGGATAAGGGATAAGGTTTGTGTTAGGGTTAGGGCTAGAATTATGGCTAGGGCTAATGTCAGGTCTAGGGTTAGACTTAGGGATAGTTTTAGGGAAAGATTTATGGCTAGGTCCATTTTAAGGGTTAAGTTTAGGGTAATAATCAGGTTTAGAGCTAGGGAAATTCTTAGGGCCAGGGTCAGTGTGAGATCTTGGTTTATGTTTGAGTTTTGGGTTACTGCTCAAATTAGAGTTAGCGTTAGCATTAGGGTAAATATAGGGTTAGCTTTAGGGTTCAGATTATATTTAGGGTAATTGATAGTTTTGGGTATAGTGATAGGGTTAGGGTTAGTCTTAGGGTTAGCATTAGGATAAGGGTTATGTTTAGGGTAATGGATACAGTTAGAGTAAAGTTTAGGACTATGGTTATTGTTAGGATTAGGTCTTGGGTTAGGGTTAGGGTGAGGGTTAGGATTAAGGTTAGGTTTATGGCTCATATGAGGGTTTGTGTTAGGGCTAAGGCTAGGATTAAGGCTAGGGCTAATGTCAGATCTAGCATTATGGTTAAGGGTAATTGTAGGTTTGGTTATGAATAGGTCTACTGTAAGTGTAAAATTTGGGGTAAAGGTCGGGTTTAGCGCTAGGTATATTATTATGGTCAGGGTCAGGGTTAGGGATTGGTTTCAGTTAAGGTTTAGGGTTAAGACTAAAACTAGCATTAGGTTTAGGGTAATGGATATGGTTAGTTTTAGGGTTCAGGTTAGATTTAGGGTTTTAAATAGCCTTAGGGATAGCTATACAGTTAGGTTTAGTCCTATTGTTAGTATTTGGGTTAGGCTTATGTTTAGGTAAAAGATGGGTTTACAGCTAGGGTTAGGGCTACGTTTATGGTTAGGATTAGGGCTAGTGTTAGGGTTAGGGTTAGGGTTATGATTAAGCCTAGGGTTAGGATTAGATTTAGGGTAAGTGGTATGGTTGGAGATAGATTTAGGGCTAGGGTGAGGGTTAGGGTTAGAGAAGGTCTAGAGTAAATGTTAGGGTTAGGGAAATGTTTAGCATTTGGGTTAGGGTTAGAGTTATGGCAATGGACACAGTTAGAGCTAGGGTTTGGGCAATGGTAACAGTTAAAATTAGGATTAAAATTAGGGTTATGGATAGGGTTATGTTAATGTTTAGAGTTAGTATTAGGGCTCAGTTTAGAGGTAGTGTTAGGGTTAGAGTTAATTTATTCAAATTTCTTTGATACAATCCAGAATTCATCTTTAAGTAACCTTACTCTGTTTCCCAGGTTTGGGCCTTTTGGTTCAACTGTTGGGTTTCAGGAACAGTTAGTATTTTACTTTTACTTCATTTTGACCTATATAAGTAAATGTAAATGGACCTGGAAATCAAACAGGGTTTATGCTATCTGCTTGAAACTGCAGAGACACCCTCAATTCTTTGTGGGGACACGCTGGTATGTTCCTTGTGAGTGTACACCTAAGCAGAAGCATGCAAAAACAACTTTATCTGAGAGCCCTTTAGGAGAAAGCAGGGAATATGCATGCACTGAAATTACTCCCATAATTATTTTTTTTTTCAAATTTGTTTGAAATTGATTAGGATTCATTATTTAGCTTACCCTACAAATCTCTCCAAGTGTGGGACTTCTAGGATCAATGGTTCTCTAATCAGGGAAGGGTTAGTGTTAGGTTTAGTTTCCAGGGCTAGTGTTAGATGTAGTGTTATGGTGAGAGTAAGTTTTGTACAAATTTCTTTGATACTTGAAAGGAGTCATCTTTTACTTAGCCTTAATATGCTCCTCAGATTTGGGCCTTCTCATTTCAATGATTTGCTAACACTCTGTGTTTTAAGGTTTCAGTTCATATTGATCTATATAGGTAAATGAAAATGGAGGTTGAAATCAAACCGGCTTGGTACTAGCTACTTGAAACTTCAAACATTGAATCACTTCACAGTGGGAACTCTCTGGTTTGTTCCTTGTGAAAGTAGCCCTAAGATGATGATGGCAAAAACAACTTTATCCGAGAGCCCTTTAATAGAAAACAGAGAAATATGCATGAACTGAAACACCACCTCAATTATTTGATTATATTTCTTTGATACTGCATAGGATTCGTCTGATAGCTTAGCCTACTAGGCTCCCCAAGTTTGGGACTACTAGGATCAACAGTTTTTCAAACAGGTTAGGGTTTGTGTTAAGGTTAGTGTTAGTGTTAGGGATAGTGTTAGAGCTAGTATTAGGGTTAGAGTTAGTTTTGTTCAAATTTCTTTGATACTGGGAAGGATTCATTTTTATCCTATCTTTACAATACTCCACACGTTTGGGCCTCCTAGGTTCAATGGTTCTCTGTAAGGAACAGTTTGTATTTTAAAATTTCAGTTCATTTTTTTCCTATACAGGTAAATGGAAATGGAGCTGGAAATCAAACAACATTGGTACTAGCTGCTTGAAACTTCACACTCCATCAATTCTCTGTGAGCAATCTCTGGTTTGTTCTTTTGACAGTAGGCCTAAGCTGAAGCATGAAAAAACAACTTTATCCAAGAATCCTCTTGGAGATAACAGGGAAATATGCATGTACTGATATATTCCATCAACTTTTTGGTCAGATTTATTTGATACTGCACATCATTCATCCCTTAGCTTTCCCCACTAGGCTGCCCAAGTTTGAATATTCTATGGTCAAAAGTTCCATAAAAATGTTAGGGTTGGGGGAAGAGCTAGGGTTAGAGTTAGTGTTAGGGTTAGAGTTAGTTTTATTCAAAATTCTTTGATACTTGGCAGGATTTATCTTTTATCTAGATTTACTCTGTTCCCCAGGTTTAGGCCTTCTCTGTTCACAGGTTTGCTGTCAGGAACAGTTTGTATCTTAAGATTTCACTTCATTTGACCTACACAGGAAAGTTACTGGGGTTGAAAATCAAACAGGTTTGTGTTAGCTGCTTGAAACTTCACACACTCCATTAGTTATCTGTAGGGACTCTGGTATGTTTTTTTTTTTTTGTAAAAGTAGGCCTATGCTTAAGCATGCAAAAACAACTTAATCTGTGAGTCTTTTAGGAGAAAACTGAAAAATATAAATGTACTGAAATACCTCCCATTACTATTTGGTCAAATTTGTTTGATGTTGTGTAGGATTCATCACTTAGCTTGCCCCACAAGGCTCCCCAACTGTGGGAATTCTAGGATCAATGGTTCTCTAATCAGATTAGGGTTAATGTTAGGTTTAGGCTTATGGCTAGGGCTAGGGTTAGAGGTAATGTTAGGGTGAGAGTTAGTTTTATTCAAATTTCTTTGATACAGTGCAGGAGTCATATTTTATCTAGCCTTAGTATGCTTCCAAGGTATGTTCTTTTCAATTCAATGGTTCATTATCATGAACACTTTGTATTTTAAGGTTTCCCTTCATTTTGACATCTATGGGTAAGTGGAAATCAAACAGGCATCCCTTTCACTAAAGCTAACCCTAAAGCTAACCATAAACATAGCCCTAACCCTAGGCATAAGCCTAACACTAACCCTATACCTATTCCTAGCCCTAATTTGGCCCTAAACCTAACCCTAACTCTAGCCCTAAGACTAAATCTAACTCTTGTCATAGCCCTATTCCTAGGTCTAATGCTATCCTTTACCATAACCCAAACACTAGCCCTAATCTTAGCTCTACCAGTTGCCATAGCCCTAACCCTAGAATTAACAATAACTGTAAATCTACTCCTAAGCCTAAACTCACCCTATCAGTAGCAATAACAGTAACACTAATCATAAAACTACCCTTAACTTTAGCCTTAGCCCTAAAACAAAACCAAGACATAGCACTAACCCTAACCCTTAACCTAAACCAAATCTTAACCCTACATCTAGCCCTAAGCTGATCCCTAATTTAAGGCCTATCCCTAACCCTAAAATGAACCATTACTCTGACTCTGACACTAACATTAACCCTAGTTCAAAAAAACCTAAACCTAATTCTAAAACTAGACTTAGTCCTACATTAGTTCTTACATTAGCCATATCCCTAAGAAGAGTCCTAACGTAACCCCAAACCTAGCACTAATCCAAGACCCAACCCTAGTTTTAATCCTAACTCAAACCCTAAACCTAGTCCTAATCCTTACCCTAAACCTAACCCTAAATTTAATCCTTGCACTAAAGCTAAACCTAACCATAAACATAGCCCTAATACTAACAAAAACCCTAGCCCTAACCCTAGATCTAACCTGCTCACCCTAACCCTAACCCTAATGCTAATCCTCAGCCTGTCCCTAGAACTATCCCTAACTCTAACCTATCCATTACCCTAAACTTAACTGAACCCTAACCCTAACCATATCATTACCCTAACTCTAAACTTAACCCTAATGCTAACTCGAGCCCTAATTATAAACCTTAACCTAAACCAAACCCTAACTCTGACCCTGACCATAATAATACCCCTAATTCTAAACCTGACCCTAACCCTCATCCTAACCTTTATATTATACCTAGTCAAACAACTATCCCCAAAACTATCCATAACCATATCCCTATACCTGACATTAGCCCTAACACTAATGCTAACCTAACTCTAACACAATCCCTAGTCCTAATCCTAGGCCTAACATTAGGTTTAATCCTAATCTTACACTTAACCCTATCCTTAACCCTAATTTTAACCCTCACCCTGGCCTTAAACCTAGCTGTAACATCATACCTTACCCTTACCCTAACCCTACCACTAACACTAGCTCTAACCCTATCCCTGACCATAAGTAAAACCCTAACCCTAATGGTAACTCTAGACCTATCCCTAATCCTTAGGCTAATAAAAAGCCTAACCCTATAAGTAGTCCTAATGCTAGCCCTCATTCTAGCTCAAACACTATCCCAAACCCTACCCTAACCCTGACCCTTATTCTGACCATAACTATCAGTAGGCCTAAACCTGACCCTAACCCAAGACCAAACCCTAACACTATCCATACCTGTAAACTTATACATAAACCTGACCCTACCACTAGCCCTAGACCTAAACCTAATCCTAAATCTAGCCTTAACTCTAGCCCTGGACGTAAACAGAAACCTAGCCCTAGCCCTAACAATAACCCTTAAGTTAACAAAAAATAACCCTACCCTAGACATAAACCTAGTCCTAATTCTGGCTTTAACCTTAACTCTAACCTGAACACTGACCCTGCATTTAATACTAATATATCTCTAAACCTGACTGTAACTGAAAACCTAAACCTAACACTAGACCTAGCAATAACCCTAAGCCTACAACGATCCCTAATCATGCCTTAACCTAACAAAAAACCTAGAGTGAAACCTAGGCCTTAACCTAGCCCTAAGCATAACCCTAACCCTAACCTTAGCCCTGATCTTAATTCTAACCCTAGCCTTAGTCCTAAACCTCACTGAAAGCCTAAATCTTACCTTAAACATAAACTTAGACCTATCTCTAACTGTAATCCTAACCCTAGCCCTAACCCTAAATTTAAGCCTATTCCTAAAACTAGCTCTAAACCTACACATTACCCTAACCATAAACCTAACCCTATTGATAACCCTAGCCATAAACCTAACCCTAACCATAATTGTAAAACTAACCCTAAACCTAAATTTAAACCTACCACTCGCCATAGCCCCAACCCTAGCTCAAACCGTAAACTATAAAATAAATCTAAACATAACCATAGCCTTCACACTAACCCTAAAACTAAATCTAACCTTAACCCTAAACCTAAACCTACATCTAAACATATCCATTACCCTAACCCTTATCCTAACCCTAATGATAAGCCTAGCTCTAACTCTAACACTAACCCTAAACCTACCATAACCCTGTCACTAAACATAATGCTGAACCTAACCCTTGACCTAGCATTAGCCCTAACTCTAGCTAAAAAACTAACCCTTAACCTAAACATAACCCTAGGCCAAACCCTAACCCTCATCCTAGCCCTAATCCTAATGGTAACTGTAGCTAAAACCCTAGCTCAAACTCTATCCATTTTCCTAAACATAACCCTAAACCTAATACTACACCTAGCCATAACCCTAAACCTAACTCTATCCCTAGCCCTGATTCTCACCTGAAGCCCCAACCAAGACCTAACACTCAATCCCTGACTCTTACTCTTAACCAAATCCTAGCTTAAAGCTGAACCCTAAACCAAACCTTAAACCTAGACCTAATCCTAAACTTGACCCTAGCCTTAACCCTAGCTGTAACCCCACTCATTATCCTAACTCTAACCATAATCCTCATGGTAACCCTATCCCTATCCCTAAACCAACTCTAACCCTAATCGAATACCTAACTCTAGACCTAACCATAAATCTAACCCTTAACATAGTCCTAACCCTAGCTCAAACCCGAAGACCTACACTAAACCTAACAGGAACCCTAGTCCTAAACATAAACCTAACCCTAAATTGACATCTAATCCTGTCCAATACCCTTACACTAATGATAACCCTAGCCTTAAACCTAATAATAACTCTAATCCTAGACCTAACACTAAACCTAACCAGAGCCTTAGCACTAACCCTAGCTCAAACCCTAATGCATAACCTAAACCTCACCCTAGCCTAAACCCTAACCCTAACCCTAGCCCTAATCCTAAACATTATCCTAGCCCTAAACCTATCCATTACTCTAATGATAACCATAAACCTAAAGCTACCCCTAGGCTTAATTCTAAACCTATCCATTACCATAAACCTAAACTGAACCCTAAAACTAACCTGAAGCCTAAACTAACCCTATTTATTACTCTAACCCTAACTCTAAACCTAAAGCTAATTTGAGCCCTAACCCTAAACCTAAATCTAACCCAAACCTGAAACTTGAATTGACCATTATAATACCCCTAGCTCTAAACCTGAACCTTACCCTAAACCCAACTCTGACACTAGACCTACCTATAAACCTTACCCTAAAACTATCACTAACCATAACCCTAGACCTGATATTAGACCTAGCCCTAATTCTTTCCATAACCCTAACACAGATGCAAGCCCATTCTACCTTAAACCTAGCCTTGATCCTAACCCAAACCCTAACTCTAGCCCTATTCCTAATTTTATCCCTCGCCCTAGTTCTCAACCATGCTATTACCCCATCCCTTCCCCTAAATCTAACCCTAACTCTAAACCTTGTCTTAATCCTTACACTAATCCTAGACCTACCTGATCCTAGCCCTAATTTATCCCTAACCCTAACCCTAACACTAGCACTAAGACTAACTCTAACTCTTGCCCTAGCCCTATTCCTGGATCTAACCCTATCCCTTACCATAACTCTAACACTTACCTAACCTTATCCCTAACACTAGTCCTAGCCCTAACCCTAGATCTAACCATAACTCTAAATCTACCCTAATCCTAACCCTAAACCTCACACTAACACTAGCCCTAACACTAATGCTAATCCGAAAACTAGCCATAACCTAGTCTTAGCCTTAAAAAAAAAAGAAAAAAAAAAAAAACACGAGCCATAGCCCTAACCCTAACCCTTAACCTAAACCAAAACCTAACCCTACACCTAGCCTAATTTTAGCCCTAATTCCAGTCCTACCCTTACCCTAAAACTAGCCTTGACCCTGAATCTGACCCTAACACTAACCCTAGCTCTAACATCACCCTAAAAGTATACCTAACCCTAAAACTAGACATAGCCCTAAACGTAACCCTAAAAGTAGCCCTAATTATAACTCTCATTCTTACATTAAACTTAGCCCTAATCCTAGCCATAACCTAACCCAAAACCTAGCAGTAATGCAAGCCCTACACCTATTTTTAATCCTAACCCAAACCATAGCCCTAACCATTACCCTAAACCTAACCCTAACCATAAAACTTTCCCTAACTCTAAACCTAACCCTAGCCTTAATCCTAAACATAATCCTAGCCTTAACCCTAGCTCTAACACTATCCATTACCCTAACAATAACCATAACTCTAATGCTAACCCTAGGATAATCCTAACCCTATCTCCAACCCTAACTTTATCCATTACCCTAAACCTAACCTGAACCCTAAGCCTAACCATAAACCCTAACCTTAACCCCAACCCTAACACTAATGAGAGCCCTGACCCTAAACCTTAACCTAACCCAAACCTTAACCATGACTGTGACCCTAATAATAACCCTGTCTCTAAACCTGACCCGAACCCTCAACCTAACCCTTACTCAAGAAGTAGCCATAAACCTAAACCAAAACTAACCCTAACTATAAACCTAGACCAGAAATTACCCCTAGCCCTAATCATAGCCCTAACCCTAAAACAAAGCCTAGCCCTAATCCTAGCCTTATACCTCGCCCTAATATTAGTCCTTAACCCAGGCTCAATCCTCATCAAAACCCTAACCCTAGCCCTAACTGTATTTGGGCCCTCGCCCTAAACCTAGCTATATCATCATTCCTTACACTAATCCTAAACCTAACCCTAGCCCTAAATCTAGGCCTAGCCCTAACACTAACCCTAGCATTAATCCTAAAACTAATTTGACCCTTACCCTAACCCTACTGGTAACTATCACCCTAGCACTAACCCTAGTTCTAAATCTATCCCTTACCATAACCCAAACCCTAGCCCTAAACCTAGCCCCAACACTAGCCCAAAATTTGCCCTAGCTCTAAACCTAGACCTAACCCTAAGTCTAAAGCAAACCCTAAACCTAAGCCTAAACCTCATCCTAACACTAGCCCTAATCACAGTGCTAAATGGAAAACTAGCCCTAACCCTAGGCCTAGCACTCAAACTAAACCGAGTCATAGGATTAGCACTAATCCTTAGCCTAAACCAAACCCTAAGCTTATACCTAGCCCTAATCTAACCTTAATTCAAGTTCTAACCCTAACTCTAGAACTTACTGACCATGACTCAGACACTATCACTAACCCTATGTCTAAACATTACCCTAACCCTAAACCTAAACTGAATACTAGACCTAGCCCTAACTCTAACCCTAAAACTAGCCCTAGTCATAATGCCAGTTCTTAAATTAGCCATAGCCCTGTAATAACAGAAAACCTAGCCCTAATCTGAGACCTAAACCTAGCATTAAACCTAAACCTAACCTTAACCCTAGCCCTAACCCTAACCCTAACACTAGCCCTAATTTTAGCTCTAAACTTATCTCTTACCCTAAGCCAAACCCTAAACCTAATGCTACCCTAGTCCTAACCCTAATCCTTAGCCTACCCCCAAACATAACTCTAATACTAATCCTAACCATAGCCCTCAGTCTAGCTCTAAACCTAACCCAAAACCTAACCCTAACCCTGACCCTTATTCTGACCAACTATAACCCTAGGTTGAAACCTGACCCTAACCCTAAACTGAACCCTAACACTAGCCCAACGGGTTACCCTATACCTAAATCTAACCGTAACACTCGACCTAGACAAAAGCCTAATCCTAAATCTAGCTATATCTCTAGCACTAGCACAAAACAAAAACCTAGCACTAACCCTTAACCTAACCCAAAAACTAACCCTAACTCTAGACCTAACACTAGCCCTAAGTCTGACCCCAACAATAAACCTAACCCTAATACAAAGACCCTTCTCCCAACGAAAACCCTAGCTCTATACTTTATGCTAACCCAACATCTAGCAACAACCGTAACCCTAACCCTAAACCTAATCTTAACCGTAGCTCTTACATTACCCATAGCCTTAATGCTAGCCCTAAAACTCACACAAAACTTAGCCCTAATCTTAGCCCTTACTCTAGCCCTAAGTGTAACCCTAACCTTAACTCTCACCTTAGCCCTAACCCTAGCTCAAACACTAACCCTTACCTTAAACATAACCCTTACCCTAACCCTAATCCTAGACTTAATCCTAACCATAACCAAGGCCAAAACCTACATCTAACTCTATCCATTACTCTAAATATAATCCTAACCCTAATGCTAACCCTAGCCATCAATTTAACACTAATCCTAAACCTAGACCTGACACTAACTCTAACACTTGCCCTAGACCTAAACATAGCTCAAACCCTAACACTTACCCTAAACCTAACCCTAACACTAACCCTAGGCCTAACCCTATTTTTTTTCATAATTCTAAACATAAACCTACCCCTACACCTATCCATTAACCTAAATATAAGCCTAATCAAATGCTAACCCTAGGCCTAACCCTAAATCTATTGCTAACACTAACCCTATCCATTACCTAAAACTAATCTGAACACTAAAATTAAACCTATGAATTACTCTAATCCTAACCCTAACTCTAATGCTAATTTGAGCCCTAAACCTAAACCATAACCTAAAATCAAACTCTAAACAAGACACTGACTCTAATAATACACCTAGCTCTAAACCTGGCCCTAACCCTAAATCTAACCCTTACACTAGACCTAGCCATAAAACTAACCCTAACAGTATCCCTAACCATAACCCCAGACCTGACATTATCCCTCTACCTAATTCTTGCCCTAAACCTAACACAAACCTGATCCCTCATCCTAGCCCTAAAACTAGCCTTAATTGTAACCTGAACCCTAAACCTTGCCCAATTCCTTATTTCAACCCTCACCTTAGTTCTCAACCTAGGTATAACTACATCCCTTCCCCTTCCCCTAACCCTACCCCTAACACTATCACTAACCCTAACCCAAGCCCTAACCCTAGGCCTAACCATAACACTAACCCTAGCTCTAATCTTAGCCCTAATTTATAGCTAACTGTAACCCTAAATCTAACCCTAGTCCTAAAACTAACTCTAACTCTCACCCTAGACCTATTTCTAGTACTACCCATATCTGTTACCATAACCCTAACACTAGCCCTATCCTTAGCCCTAACCCTAGTTCTAACCCTAGTTTAAACATACGTCTAAATCTAATCCTAACCCTAAACCTAAACTTCACCATACCACTAGCCCAAACACTATCGCTAATCCTGAAACTAGCCCTAAACCAAGCCCTAGACCTAAAACAAAACCAAGCCATAGCCCTAATGCTAATTCTAACCTAACCATAACCCTATACCTAAAATTAGCCCTAGTCCTAATTATTTCCCTAACCTTAACACAAAACATAATCATACAACTAGCCTTAATCCTATTTCTAATTTGAGTGTTATCCCTAATCCTGATCCTGACCCTAACAATAACCCCATCTCAAATCTTCACCCTATAGGTTAACTTAACCCTAATACTAGACCTAGCCCTAACCCTAGTCATAAAACTTGCCCTAATCATAACCCTAGTATTTACATTAGCCGTAGCCCTAACCCTAGCCTTAAGCTAGTCTAAAACTTAACCTTAATCCGAGCCCTAACCCTAGCTTTAACCCTAACCCTAACCCTAAACCTAGCCTTAATTCTAACCATAACCCAAGCCCTAAATCTAGCTCTAATTCTATCTATTAGCTTACCCTACTCTATCCCTAATCCTAACCTTAGGATTACCTTAACCCTATCCGTAACCTTAACCCTATCCCTTACCTTAAACCAAACCTGAAACCTATAACTAACCATATCCATTTCCCTAACCCTAAATCTAACCCTAAAGCTAATTTGACCCCTAACACTAAACCTCAACCTAAACAAACCCTGACTATTACCCTGACTCTAATGATACCCCTAGCTCTAAAGCTGACCCCGAACCCTCAACCTAAAACATTCATTATAACTAGCCATAAAGCTAACCCTAAAACTATCTCTAACCATAACCCCAGACCGGAAATTACCCGAGTGCAAATGCTAGCTCTATCCCTAACAAAAACTATGGCCCTAAACCTTGCTCTAAACATAGCTTTAATCCTAACTCTAATTCTAACACTAGCCCTAACCCTAAATTTACCCCTTTCCCTAGGCCAAAACCTCACTATAACATCATATCATAAACTAACCCTAATCCTAACCCTAGTCCTAAACCAAGGCCTAACCCTAATACTAACACAAACTCTAATCCTAGCCCTAATTTAGCCTTAACCCTAAACGTAATCATATCCCTAGCCCTAAGACTAACTCTAACTCTCGCCGTAAACCTATCCCTAGTTCTAAACTTATTCCTTACCATAACCCAAAGCCTACCCTAACCCTAGCCAAAACCTAGCCCAAAACTTAGACCTAGCCCTACATCTAAATCTAACACTAACTAAATCTAACCCTAACCCTAAACCTAATCCTCACCATAACACTAGCCCTAAATCTAATGATAATTGAAAGTTCTAACCCTAGCCACAGCCCTCAAACAAAACTAAACTATAGCCCTAATCTCAACCCTTAGACGAAACCAAATCCTAACAATACACCTAGTCTTAACTCTATCCCTGCAATTAATACTGACCCTGACTCTGACCCTAAAACTAACCCTAGCTCTAAATATCACCTAACCCTAAATATAACCCAAACACTAGACCTAGCCCTAACCCTAACCATTAAACTAGCCTGAATTGTAAAGCCAGTTATTACATTAGCCATAGCCCTAACCCTAACACAAAACCTAACTCTAATCTGAGCCCTAACCCTAGCTTTAACCCAAACCCTAAATATAACCCTAGCCCTAACCCTAAACAAAACCCTAACCCTAGCTCTAACCCTATCCCTTACCCTAAGCAAACCATCACCCTAATGCTACCCTAGTTCTAACCCTAATCCTTAGCCTACCCCAAACCCTAACCCTATTATTAGTCCTAACCCTAGCCCTTATTCTCTCACCCTATCCAAAAGCCTAAGCCTAATCCTGAACCTTATTCTGACCCTAACACTCACCCTAGGTCTAAGTCTGACCCTAACTCTAAACCGAACCCTAACACTAGCCCTACCGATAAACTTATAGCTAACCTATCCATAATACTAGCACTAGACCTAAAACTAATCCTAAATATAGCCAGAACTCTAGCCCTAGCCCTAAAAAATCCTAGCTCTAGCCATAAAAATATCCATTAACCTAATGCAAAGACTAACCCTACCCCTAGAACTAACCCTAGTTCTAATTCTGTCCCTAACCCTAACCCCAATGCTATCCCGAACACTGAACCTTATCCTAACACAAACCCTAGCTCTAAACCTTGTCCTAACCCAAAACCTAAACCTAAGTATAAACCTATCCATAACCCTAACCCTAAAACTAGCCATAATCATAAACCAGGCTCTTTCAATACCCATAGCCCTAACACTAGCCATAAATCTCACACACAACCTAGCCTTAACCCTAGCAATAAGCATAAACATAAGCAAAACTCTAACCAAAACCCTAACCCTAACCCTTGCCCTAGCCCTAACCGTAGCTCAAACTCTAACCCTTACCCTAAACATAACCCTAGCCCTAACCCTAACCCTAACCCTAGCCCTAATCCTAACTGTAATCATAGCCCAAATCTTAGATCTAACTTTATCCATTACCTTAAAGAAATACTGACTTAATGCTAATCCTAGCCCTAACCCTAACCCTAACCATGGCGCTTACTGTAACCATAACCCTTGTTTTAGCCCTAACCCTAGCTCAACCCATAACACTTACCCTAAATCTAACCCTAACACTAACACTAACCCTATGCCTAACCCTAACTCTAGCCCTAATCCTAAGCTTAACCCAAGCCCTAACACTAACCCTATCCATTATCCTAAACACAAGCCTAACCCAAATGCTAACCTTAGGCCAAATCCTAATCCTATCCCTAACACTAACCCTATACATTACTCTAAACCTAACCCTATCCACTTTCTAACCCTAAACCTCACCTTAACCCTAACCATAGAACTATCCCTAATTGTAAAACCAGCTCTTAACCCTAATGCTAATTCTAGCCCTAACCCTAAACGTTAACCCAAACCGAACCATAACCCAACTCAACCTAATCATACACCTAGCTCTAAACCTGACTCCTACACTAAACCTAACCCTCACACTATACCTAACCATAACCCCAGACCTGACATTAGCCCTAAACCTAACACAAATCCGAGCCCTAATCCTAGCCTTAAACCTAGCTTTAATCCTAACCCAAACCCTCACCCTAGCCCTATCCTTAATTTGAAAGCACGTCCTACCCCCAAACCTAGCTATAACCCCATCAATTCCACTAAAACTAACTCTCAACATAACACTAACACTAACCCTAACCCTATCCCTAACAATAGACCTAACCCTATAACTGACCCAAATGCTAATCCTAGGCTTCATTTAGCCTACCCCTAACCGTAGCCCAAACGCTAGCCTTAAGACTAACTCTCACCCTAGCCATATTTCTATTTCTAACACTAGCCCTAACCTTAGCCCTAACCCTAACCATACACCTAACACTAGGTCTAAACACCTCTAAATCTAACCCTAACCTTAAGCTTAACATCACCATACCACTAGCCCTAACACTATTGCTAATTCTAAAACTAGCCCTAACCCTAGCCCTAGACCTAAAACAAAACCAAGCCATTTCTCTACACTTAAACCTTACCCTATAGCAAACCCTATCTTTATAACTAGAAATAACCCTAGCTCGCATTCGAGTTCTAGGTATAAAACTAACCCTAACCCTGACTCTTATCCAAACACTAACCCTAGTTCTAAATATCACCCTAACCCTAAAGCTAATGCTAACACCATTCATAGACCAAACCCTAACCCTAAAACTAACTCTAATCGTAATCCTAGTTCTTACATTGGCCATAGCCCTAACCCTAGCCCTAACCCTAATACAATAATAGCACTAATCCAAACCCTAACACTAGATTTATCCCTAACCCTAACCCTAATCTTAGCCATAGATCTAACCCAAAACTTAGTCCTAACCCTACCTCTAACCCTATCCCTTATCCTAAGCCAAACCCTATCCATAATGCTTACCCTAGTCCTAATTCTAATCCTTAGCCTAAACCAAACACTACCCTATAACTAGTCCTAACCCTAGCCCTAATTCTAGCTCTAAACTTCACCCTGATTCTTACCCTAACACTAATTATAGGTCAAAACCTGACCCTAACCTAAACTGAACCCTGAAACTAGTCCGACCAGTAACCTTATACCTAAACCTAACACTAGCACTAGCCCTAATCTTAAATCTAATCTTATATCTAGTGATAACTCTAGCCCTATACCTAAACAAAAAACTTAGTCCTATCCCTAACAGTAACCATTAATCTAATCCAAAAACTAACACTACCCCTATACCTAACCTTGTCCTAATTCTGGCTTTCACCCTAATCCTAACTCTAACCTGAACAATGACCCTGACACTAACACTAAACCAAGATATAAACCTGACAATAAACCAAAATTGAAACTTAACACTAGACTTAGCTATAATTCTTACCCCACAATTAGCCATAATTAGAACCCTAAATCTTACATTACCCAATAGTACTAACCCTAGGCCTAAACCTAACATAAAACCTAGCCCTAATTTGAGGCCTAAACCTACACTAAGCATAACCCTCACCCTCACCATAGCTCTAAATCTAACCCTAATTCTCACCTTATTCCTAATCCTAGCTCACAGCCTAATACTTAGCTTAAACATAACCCTAGCCCTAGCCCTACCCATAACCCTAACCATAGCCCTAATCCTAACCTTAACACTAGCTATAACCCTAGCTCTAACCCTAGCCATTACGCTAACTCTAAGCTAAATGTAATGATAACCCTAGCCTTAACCCTAAACAAAACCCTAACACAAAACATAAACTTAACCCTAGACCTAACACTTGCTTTAGCTCTAACCCTAACTCAAAACCTAACCATTACCATAAACCCAACAGTAAACCCAGCTTTAAAACTAAACTTAACCCTAACCCTAAGCTTAACCCTAAAGCTAACCTTATATCTAAACCAATCTATTGCTCTAAACCTAACCCTAAACCTAATGAAAACCCTAGACTTAACCCTAATCCTAAACCTGACCATAACCATAACCCTAACCCTAGATCTAACATTAAACCTCACACTCGCCCTAGGATTAACCAAGCTGAAAACCAAACTTTTACCCTAAACCTAACCCTAACCTACCCTAAGCTAGGATGACTAGCCCTTACCCAAAACCTAACCCTAAGTCTAGCCCTAATCTTAACCATAAAATTAGCCCTAAACCTAGCTCTAACCCTATACATTATCCTTATGATAAACCTAATCCTAATACTAACCCTAGGCCTAAACCTAAATCTATTGCTATCCCAAAATCTTTACATTACCCTAAACCTACCCTGAACCTAAATCTAATCCAATGCAATACCCTAAGCCTAACCCTAATGCTCATTTGAACCCTATCCCTAAACCTTAACCTCAAACAATCTTTAAACCTGATCCTTACCCTAAAAATACACCTAGGTCTCAACCTGACCCTTACCCTAAGCCTAACACTTGCACTAGAGCTAGACACAAACCTAACCCTAAATCTACCCCTAACTTTAACACTAGACCTGACATTATCCCTAACCCTACTTCTAGACCTAACCCTACAACAAATACTAGCCCTCATCATAGACCTAAACCAAGCCTTAATCATAAACTTAAGCCTAACCCTAGCCCTAACTCTAATTCTAAACCTCACCCTACTTATAAACCTAGTTATAACAACATCCCTTACCCTAAACATAACCATAACCCTAGACCCAATGCTAGGCCTAAGCTGAACACGAACCCTAGTCCTAATCCTAGTGCTATTTTAGCTGTATCCCTAAAACTAACCATAACCCTAGCCCTAAGACTAAATTTTACCCTCGTCCTAGACCTATCCCTATTTCTAAATGTATCTGTTACCGTAACCCTAACCCTAGCTCTAATCCTTGCCTGATCCTTATACCTATCCCTTACCCTAATCTAATGCTAACCCCAAATCTAAACCTAACCCTAAGCCTAAGCCAAACATTAACACTATCCCTAACCCTCATACTAATCATATAACTAGTGCTAACCCTAAACCTAGGACTAAAACAAAACTCAGCAATTCCCTAACACTAAACCTTAACTTAAACCAAAACCTAACAGTAAACCTAAACCTAAACTAGCGCTAATTCAAGTCCTAAATCTAACCTTAAAACTTACCCTGACCCTGAGTCGTATCTTAACACTCACCCTAGCTCTAAACACCACTCTAAAATTAAAGAAAAGAGTAACTGTAACCCTAGCCCTTATTTGAGTGCTAACCCTAATCTTAAACTAACCCTGACCCTGAATCTGACCATTACCCTAACCTTAGCACTAACTTAACCCCAAACCTAGCTCTAATCTGAAACATAACCCGAGTTTTAAACCTAATCCTAACATTAACCCTAGCACTAATCATAACCATAACCCTAGCTCTAACCCTATCCACTTCCATAACCATAACCATAACCCTAATGCTGACCCTAGGCCTAAACCTAACCCTATCCCTGATCCTAAACCTATCCATTACTGTAAACCAAACTTAAACCTTAAACCTCACCCTATCGTTACCCTAACACTAACCCTAATGCTAATTTGAGCCATAATTTTAGAACTTAATCTATCTCAAATGCTAACCCAGACCCTGACCCTAAAAATACTCCTAGATCTAAACCTGACCCTAACCCTGAACCTAAACCTTACACTACAGGTAGCCATATACCTAACACTAAAAGTATCTTTAACAAAAACCTTAGACCTGATATTAGCCCTAGCCCTAATCCTAGCTTCAAACATAAAAAATCCTCTAGCCCTCCTCCTAACCCTAAACCAAGGCTTAATCATAACCCTAACCATAACCATAACCCTAACCATAATACTAAACCTCACCCTATGTATAAACCTAGCTATAAAGTGATCCTTTAGCCTAAACATAAGCCTAACCCTAACCCTAATGCTAGGCCTAAGCTGAACACTAACCCTAGTCTTAATTTTAGCCCTAATTTAAACCTATCCTGAATTCTAACCCTAATCTTAGCTCTAAGACTAACTCTAACTCTCACACTAGCCTTATACCTTTTTCTAACCCTATCCCTTACTGTATCCCTAAACCTAGTCATAAACCTAGATATAAGCCTAGCCATAACCATTGCCTAATCTTTATTCCTAGTCCTAATCCTAGATCTATCCCTAACTCTAAATCTAACACTAACCCTAAGCCTAAGCCTAACATTAACACTAGCCCTAACTCTAACACTAATCATAAAACTAGCTCTAACCCAAACCCTAGCAGTAAAACAAAACTGAGCAATAGAACTAACACTAAACCTTAACTTAAACCAAACCATAGCACTACACCTTGACATAACCCTAGCCCTAATTCGAGTCCTACCCTAAATCTTAATACTAACCCTGACTCTGACTCATATCCTAACACTCACCCTAGCTCTAAACACCACCCTAACCCTAAACCAAACCCTTACAGTAACCCTAGCCTTAATTCGAGGCCTAACCCCAACCCTAAAACTAAATCTGACCCTGACTATCAACCTCACCCTAAATTAGCTTTAAATTTCACACTAACCTTAAACCTAATCCTAACACTAGAGGTTAAACCCATAACCATAACACTAAAACTAACCCTAAAACCTCTAATTCTTATTTTACCCATTGCTCTAACCCTAGCCATAACCCTAACACAAAACTAGCCCTAATCCGAGCTGTAAACCTAGTTTTAACCTTAACCCTAGCCCTAACCCTAGCTCTAACACTATCCCTTACCCTATGCCAAATCCTAAACCTCATGCTAATCCTAATCCTAACCCTAATCCTTAACCTAAACCAAACACTAACACTATTAGTAGTCCTAAACCTAGTCCTCATTCTAGCTCTAACAATAACCCAAACCCTAAAACTAACCCTGACCCTTATTCTGACACTAACACTAATCATAGGACTAAACCTTAATCTAACCCTAAACTGAACCCTAACACTAGCCCTACTGGTAATCTTACACTTAACCTAAACCTAAAAATATCCCTAGACCTAAGCCTAATTCTAGTCTATCCATAACTCTAGCCCTAGACCTAAAGAAAAACCCAGCCCTGGTTTTAAAAATAATCCTTAGCCTAAAGCCAAAAATTAAACCTTCCCCTAGACTTAACCCTAGTTCTAATTCTGGCATTTACATTAACCATAACCCTGAATTGAACATTGATCCGAGCTCAAAACCTAACCCAAATCCTAGCCTAAACCTTAACCTAATTCTATCCCTAGCCTTAATTCTAACCCAAACCCCCAACCTAGCCCTAACACTTACTCAATCCCTGTCCCTTACCCTTAACCTAAATATAAGATTTACCCTAAGCCTATGCATAAACTTAACCCTATCCTTAATCCTAAACTTAACCCTAGCCTTAACCCTAGTGCTAACCTCACTCATTATCCTAATCCTAACCATAAACCTCATGATAACCATAGCCCTAACCCAAAACATATTCTAATCCTAACCATAATCCTAATCCTAGACCTAACTTTAAACATAATACTTGCTCTAGTCCTAATCTTACCTCAAACCCTAAACATACCCTAAATCTAACCCTATCACTAGTCCTAAACCTAACCTGACATCTAACCCTTTCCATTACCCCAAACCTAATGATAACACTAGACCTAACCATAAAACTAAGCTTATCCCTAAACATAACCTTAACCCTAGTCCTAACCCTAAACCTAACCTTACCCTTAGAACTAACCGTATCTCAAACCCTAAAGCATACCCTAAACCTAACCCTAGCCTTAACCCTAAACCTAACCCTAACTCTATCCATAATCCTAACCATAACCCTACCCTAATGTTAGCTCTAACCACATCAATTACCCTAATGATAATCATAACCCTAATGCTAACCCTAGGAATAACCCTAACCCTATTCATTACCCTAAAACTAATCTGAACTCTAAACCTAACCTGAATCATAAACCTAACCCTATCCATTACCCTAACCCTAACTCTAATCATAGCGCTAATTTGAGTCCTAACCCTAAACCTTAACTTACCCAAACCCAAAACCTGACCCTGACCATGTTAATACGCTTAGCTCTAAACCTGAACCTTACCCTAAACCTAACTCTGACACTAGACTTAGCCATAAAACTTACCCTAAAACTATCCATAACAGTAAACCTAGACATGATATTGGCCCTAGCCCTAATACTTGCCATAACCCTAATACAAATGCTAGCCCTCATCGTAGCCCTAAACCTAGCCTTGATCCTAACCTGTACCCTAACTTAGCTCTAACCCTAATTTTATCCCTCACCCTATTTCTGAACCAAGCTAAAATCCCATCCCTTCCCCTAAACATAACCCTAACCCTAGCCATAGACCTAAACCTACAACTAACCCTAGACTTGATCCTAGCCCTAATTTTGCCCTAACCTAACCCTAACCCGAACACTAGCACTAACTCCAACTCTTATCCTAGCCCTATTCCTAGTACTAACCATATCCCTTACCATAACCCTAACACTTGCCCTAACCTTAGCCCTAACCCTAGCCCTAGCCCTAACCTTAGATCTAACCATAGCTCTTTATTTAACCCTAAACTTAACTGCAAAACTCAAATTAACATTAGCCCTAACACTAACGTTAATCCTAAAACTGGCAATAACATTGTTCTAGCTCTAAAACAACCTAGCCACAGCCTTAACCCTAAACTTTAACCTAAACCAAAACTTAACCCAACACCTAGCCTAACCCTAGCCCTAATTCCAGTCCTATCTTAACTCAAAAACTAATCTTGACCATGACTATGAACCTGTAACTAACCCTAACTCTAACATCACCCTAAAAATGACCAAAACCTAAAACTAGACATAGTCCTGAATCCAACATTAAAAATAGCCCTAATTATAACCATAGTTCTTACATTAGCTGTAGCCCTAACCCTAGCCCTAACCTAACTCAAAGCATAGACCTAATCCGAGCCCTACACCTTGTTTTAACCCTAAACCTAACACTGGCACTAGCCCTAACATAACCCTAAACCTAACTCTAACCCTAAAACTTGTCCTAACCCTAAACCTAACCATAGCCTTAATCTGAGAATAAACCTAGACCTAACTGTAGCTCTAACCCTATCCATTACCCTAACCATAACCCTAACTCTAATGCTAACTCTAGGATAACCCTAATCCTATCTATAACCCTAAATTTATCCATTACCCTAAACCTAACCTGAAACCTAAACGTAACCATATCCATTAACATAACCTTAGCCTTAACCCTAACGCTAATTAGAGCCCTAACCCTTAAACTAAACCTAACCCAAACCATAACTGTTACTGTGAACCTAATAATAACCCTATTTCTAAAACTGACCCTAACCCTTAACCTAGCACTTACACTAGAATTAGCCATAAACCTCACGCTAAATCTAACCCTGAACATAAACCTAAACCTGACATTAGCCCTAGCCTTAATCCTAGCCCTAACCATGACACAAAACCTAGCCCTAATCCTAGCACTTAACCTAGCCTAATCCTAACCATAACCCTAAACCTAACACTAGCCCTAAAACTAGGCCTAGCCCTAACACTAATCCTAGCGCTACTCCTAGTACTAATTTTGACCTAACCCTAACCCTAGACCTAAGACTAACACTAATTCTCACTGTAGTCCTATAACTAATTTTATACATATCCCATAATAAAACCAAAACTCTAGCCCTAAACTTAGCCCCAACCCCAGCCATAACTTTTGCCCTAGCCCTAAACCAAGATCTAATCCTAACTCTAAATCTAACCCTAACTTTAAGCCTAAACCTCACCCTAAAACTACCCTATGCCTAATGCTAATTGAAAAACTAGCCCTAACCCTAGCCCTCACACTCAAATAAAACTGAGTCATAGGCTTAACTCTAAAACTTACCCTAAATCAAACCCCAACCCTATACCTAGCCCTAAACCTAGCACTAATTTGAGTCCTAATCCTAACTCTAGAATTTACGCTGACCCTGACTCAGACCCTAACACTAACCCTAGCTCTAAACATCACCCTAACCTAAACCTAACCCTAAAAATAACCTATTTGAAACTCTAGTTCTTAAATTAGCCATGGCACTGCCCTAACAGAAAACCTAGCCCTAATCTGAGACCTAAACCTAGCTTTAAACCTAACACGAACCTTAACCCTAGCCCTATTCCTAACCCTAATACTATCCCCAACCCTAGCTCTAAACCTGTCCCTTACCCTAAGCCAAACCCACACCCTAATGCTACCCTAGTCTTAAACTTAATCCTTAGCCTACCCCAAACCATAACTTTAATACTAATGCTAACCTTAGCCATCATTCTAGCTCTAACCATAATCCAAACTCTAACCCTAACCCTGACCCTTATTCTGACCCTAACTCTAATCATAGATTTAAATCTGACCCTAACCCTAAACCGAATCCTATCATTAGCCCTATGGGTAACCCTATACCTAAACCTAACCGTAACAGCATACCTATAAAAAAGACTAATCCTAAATCTAGCCATAACTCTAGCACTAGCCCTAAACAAAAACCTAGCCCTAGGCCTAACAATAACCCTTAACCTAACTCAAACACTAACCTTACCGCTAGACCTAAACCTAGCCCTAATTCTGGCCCTAACCTTAAACCTAACCCGAACCTGAACAATGACCCTTACACTAACACAAACCTAGCTCTAAACTTTATGCTAAACCAAAATCTAGCAATAACTCTACCACTAGAGATAGCCATAACCCTAACCCTAGCTCATTCACAACCCATAGCCCTAATGCTAGCCCTAAACCTCACACAAAACTTAGCCCTAATCCTAGCCCTAACTATAGCCCTAAGCAAAACCTAAACCTAACCCTAGAACGAACCCTAATCCTAACCCTCACCCTAGCACTAACACTAAGTAAAACACTAACCCTTAACATAAACATAACATTAGCTCTATCCCTAACCCTAACCCTAATTCCTAACTGTAATCCTAACCATAACCAAGGCCAACCCTAGCTCTAAATCTATCCATTACCCTAAACATAAACCTAACCCTAATGCTAATCCTAGAGCTAAACGTAACTCTAATCCTAATTGTAGACCTGACACTAATCCTAACCCTTGCCTTGGATCTAACCACAGGTTAAATCCTAACACTTACCCTAAACCTAACCCTAACACTAACCCTAGGCCTAACCCTAACCCTACCTTAACACTAGACCTAATCCTAACCATAATCCTAGCCCTAAACCTGTCTATTACCCTAAACATAAGCCTAATCCAAATGCTAACCCTAGGCATAAACTTAAACCCATCTCTAACACTAACCCTATCCATTACCTAAACCTAACCTTAGCATTAAACCTAACCCTATCAATTACTCTAAACCTAACCCAACACTAACACTAATGCTAATTCGAGCACTAAACCTAAACCATAACCCAAACCAAAATGTGAACAACACACTGATTCTAATAATACACCTAGCTCTAATCTTGACCCTAACCCTAAACCTAACCCTTACACTAGACCTACATATAAAACTAACAATAGCACTATCCCTAACCAAACCATAGACCTGAAATTAACACTCTACCTAATTCTTGCCCTAAACCTAAAACAAATCCTAGCCCTCATCCTAGCCCTAACACTAGCCTTAATTCTAATCCGAACCCTAACACTAGCCCAATCCCTAATTTCAACCCTCGCCCTAATTCTGAACCTAGGTATAACAACATCCCTTCCTCTAACTCTAAACCTAAACCTAACACTATCACTAACCCTAACCCTAGCGCTAACACTAGGCCTAACCATAACAGTAAACCTAGCTCTAATCTGAGCCCTAATTTATGGCTAAATGTAACCCTTTATCTAACCCTAGCCCTAAGACTAACTCTAATTCTCGAGCTAGACCTACTTCTAGTACTAACCTTATCTGTTACTGTAACCCTAATAAAACACTAACCATAGCCCTAACCCTAGCCCTAAACCTAGATCTAACCATAATTCTAAATCTAACCCTTACCTTAAACCTCACTCTACCACTAGCCCTAACACTATTGCTAATCCAAAAAGTAGCCCTAACCAAAGCCCTACACCAAAAAAAATAAACAAAAAAAAAAAAAACAACAACAACAACAAAAAAAAACTGAGCCATAGCACTAATGCTAATCATAACCTAACTGTAACCATATACCTGACATTAGCCCTAGCCCTAATTCTTGTTCTAACCTTAAAGCAAAACCTAAACCTACACATACCCTTAACCCTAGCTCTAATTCGAATGTTATTCCTAACCCTAAAACTGACACTGATGCTGATTCTGACCCTATCTCTTGTCCTACCTCAAATCATCACCCTAAAACTAAACCTAATCCTAACACAGACCTAGCCCTAACCCCAACCCTAAATCTAGCCCTAATCATAATGCTAGTTCTTACACTAGCCATAGCCCTACCTTAGCCCTAAACTAATCTAAAACCTAGCCCTAATCTGAGACCTAAACCTAGCTTTAACCCTAACCCTAACCCTTACCATAAACCTAATCCTAAACTTAGCCTTCATCCTAACCATAACTCTAGCCCTAACCCTAGCTCTAATCCTATACATTACCTTCACCCTAAAAATTAATGTTAACCCTAGGATAACACTAACCCTATCCATAACTCTAACACTATTACCTAAACCTAACCTGAACCCTAAACCTAACTATATCCATTACCCTAACCCTAAACCTACCCTCATGCTAATTTGAGCCCTAAACTTAAACCTTAACCTAAACAAACCCTAACCCTTTTCCTGACCATAATAATACACCTATCTAAAACTGAACCTAACCCTTAACCTAATCCTTACACTATACCTCACCATAAACTTAACCCTAAAACTATCCCTAACTATAACACTAGATGAGACCTTAGCCCTAGTCCTAATGCTAGACCTAGACCTAACAAAAACTGTAGCCCTAATCTTGGCCATAAATTTAGCCTTAATCCTAACCCTAACCCGAACACTAGCCCTAATCCTAAATTGAACCTTCACCCTAGGCCTAAACCTAGCTATAACATCATACCATACCCTAACCCTAATCCTAACCCTAGCCCTAAACCAAGGACAAACCCTAATACTAACCCTTCTTCTAATCCTATTCCTAATTTAGCCCTAATCCTAAACCTAACCATATCCCTAGCCCTAAAACTAAATCTAACTCTCACCATAGCCCTATCCCTAGTTCTAAACCTATCCCTTTCTATAAGCCAAAGCCAAGCCCTAACCCTAGCCCAAACCTAGCCCTAAACTTAGGCCTAGCCAAAAACCCTGATCTAAACCTAACTCTAAATCTAATCCTAACCCTAATCCTAAACCTCACTTGAACAAGAGTCCTAATCCTAATGCTAATTTGAAAACTTGCCCTAAGCCTGGCCATAGCCATCAAACAAAACTGAGCTATAGCCTTAATCCTAACCCTTATACTAAACCAAATCCTAATGCTACACCTAGCCCTAACCCTAACCCTAATATTGACAACAAATATTGACCCTGACTCTGAACCTAAAACTAACCCTAGCTCTAAATATCACCCTAACGCTAAACCTAACCCAGACACTAGACCTAGCCCTAATCCGAACCAGAAAACTAGCCATAATCGTAACACCAGTTCTTACATTAACCATAGCCCTAACCCTAACACAAAACCTAGCCCTAATCTGAGGCCTAACTCTAGCTTTAAACCTAGCCCTAACCCTAGCTCTAAACTTATTGCTTCCCTTAAGTCAAACCCTCACCCTAATGCTACCCTAGTTGTAACCCTAATCGTTAGCCTGCCCCAAACATTAACTCTAGTACTAGTTCTAACCCTACATCTCATTCTATCTATAACCCTAACCCAAACCCTAACCCTAACTCAGACCTTTATTCTGACCCTAACACTAACCCTAGGAATAAGCCTGACCATAATCCAAAACCAAACCATAACAGTAGCCCTACCAGTAAACCTATATCTAAACCTAACTGTAACACTAGCACTCGACCTCAACTTAATCCTAAATATAGCCATAACTCTAGCCCTATCCCTAAACAAAAACCTAGCCCTAGCACTAACAATAACCATTAACCTAACACAGACTAACCATACCCCTAGAACTAAACCTAATACTAATTCAGGCCCTAACACTAAATACAATACTAATCTGAACACTGACCCTTACCCTATCATAAACCCTCGCTCTAAACATTATCCTAACCCAAAACCTAACCCTAACACAGGATTTATCCATAACCCTAACCCACAAACTAGCCATAACCATAACCCTTGCTATTACATTACCCATAGCCCTAATACTATCCATAAACTTCAAATAAAACATAGCCCTAAACCTAGCCCTAAACATAACCCTAACATTTTATTTAGTGCTAGGTTTAATCCTAAACCAAACCCTACCCTAATGCTTGTCGTATCCCTTACCCTAGCTCAAACTCTAACCATTACCCTAAGCCTAACCCTAGAACTAACCCTAATCCTAATCCTAGCCCAAATCCTAACTGTAACCATAGCCCAAATCCTATATCTAACTTTATCCACTTCTTTAAACAGAACCGAAACCCTAATACTTACCCTAGCCCTAACCCTAACCCTAAGCATAGCCGTGACACTAACCCTAAACCTCACGCTAGTCCTAACCCTAGCTCAAACCTTAACACTTACTCTAAACATAACCCTAACACTAAACCTAAGCCTAACTGTAATCCTAGCCCTAATCCTAACCTTAACCCAATCCCTAACACTAGCACTAACCCTATCCATTACCCTAAACATAAGCCTAACCCAAATATTAACACTAGGACTAAACTTAACCCTATGCTTAACATTAACCATCTACATTACTCTAAACCTAAAGTGAATCCTAAACCTAACCCTATCCATGACTCTAACCCGAACCCTAACCCTAACAGTAATTCGAGCCCTAACCATAAATCTTAACCCAAATCAACCCTAACACAGACTCTGACCCTAATAATACACCTAGCTCTAAACATGACCCCTACCCTAAACCTAACCCTTACATTAGACCTAGCCATAAGCGAAACCCTAAAACTATTCCTAATTTTATCCATAGAGCTGATAATAGCCCTAGCCCTAATCTTAGCCCTAACACTAACACAAAACCTAACCCACATCCTAACCCTAAACCTAGCCTTAATCCTAACCAGAACCTTCACCCTATCCCTATCCCTAATTTTAACCTTTTCCCTCGCCCTGAACTAAGCTATATAACTCCATCCTTGCCCCTAAAACTAACCCTAAACCTAGCACTAACCATAGGCCTAACCCTAACACTTATCCTAGTACTAATCCAAGCCCTAAGTTAGATATAACCTTATCCCTACACCTAATGCTAACCCTAAAACTAACACTAACTCTCAACACTAACCCTATTTCTATTTCTAACCCTATGCATTACTGTAACCCTCACACTAGCCCTAACCTTAGCCCTAACCCTACCCATAGCCCTAACCCTAGATCTAACAATAATGCTAAATCGAAACCTAACCTAAGCCTAAACCTCACCCTAAAACTAGCCCTAACACTATTGCTAATCTTAAAACTAGACGTAACCCTAGCCCCAGCCATAAAACATAACTGAGCCTTTGCTCTAACCCTAATA
>NW_026001656.1:1273675-1316175 GCF_001458135.2 Marmota marmota marmota | reverse complement strand
AATCCTAACACAAACCATAACCCTAACCTTAATACTAAGCCTAACACTAACCTTAAACCACACCTAATTATAAAACTAACCTAAACCTAACCCTAAAACTAAACCTAAACCTAAAACAAAACCTAACACTTACCATAACACTGAAAATAACACTAATCCTAATCCTATCCCTAACACTAAAACTAACCCTAATCTTAAACCTAACCCTAACCCTAACTTTAACCCTAACCCTAAGCCTATCACTAACACTAACCCTAACTCTATCCCGAAACCAAAACTAACCATAACCTGAACCCTAACACTAACCCTAACCCTAGCCCTAACACTGACACTAAACCTGCCCCTAACCCTAACACTATTCCTAACCCTAGTCCTAACGCTAAACCTAACACTAACACTAATTATAGCATGAACCCTAACCGTAACACTAATCCTACATCTAACCCTAACCCTAATACTAACACTATCCCTAAAACAAACCTAACAATATCACTAACCCCAAACCTAACCCTATCCCTAAACCAAAACCTAATAATAATGCTAAACTTAACCTTAACCCTAACACTTACTCTAACACTAACCCTAACACTAACACTAAACCTAACACTAAACCTAAACCTAACCCTAAACCTTACCCTAACCCTAACAAAAACCTTAAACTTAAACCTAAACCTAATACTAAAACTAACAATAACCCTAACATAACACAAACCCTAACCCTAACAAATAACATATCCTGAATCCTAACACTATCCCAAACACTAACCTTAAACCTACACCTAACTGTAAAACTAGCCATAAGCATAACCCAAACCCTAACCCTAACACTAAACCTAACCATAACAATAACACTAATGCTAAAATTAACCCTAATCTTAATTCTAACACTAAACATGAACCTAAACCTAACACTAAACCTAAAACTAACCCTAACACTAACCCAAACACAAAAGCTAACCCTAACCCTAACTCTAAACCTAAACCTAAACCTAACCCTAACCATAACACTAATCCTAACCCTAACCCTGAACCTAAACCTGAAACTTACCCTAAACCTAACACTACACCTAACCCTAACCCTAAACCTAACCCAAACCTAAATGTTATCATAACACTAACCCTAACACTAACACTTACACAAACCCTAACCCTAAACCTAAAACTAACCCTAACCGTAACCCAAACCTTAACCGTAAACTAACCCAGACTCCAAACCTAACCCTAAAACTTACCTTACCCCTAACCCTAAACCTAAACGTAACCCTAAACCTAACCCTAACCCTAACCCTAACACAAACACTAACCCTAAACCTAACCCTTATTTTAACCATAACACTAACCCTAACCCTAAACCTAATCCTAAATCTAAACTTAATCATATTTCTAACACTAAAACTAACCATAAACATCACCCTAAATATAAAACTAACCTAACACTAACCCTAAAACTATCCATAAACCTAACTCTAACCCTAACCCAAACACTAAATTTAAACCAAAGACTAACACTGTCCCTAACATATCCCTAACCCTAGCCCTAATCCTAAACCTAAGACTAAACAAACACTAACCATAACCATAACCCTAAAAATATCACTAACTCTTATCTTAAAACTAACCCTAAACCTTACTAAAAACCTAACACTAAAACAAACCCTAACCCTAACACTAACCCTAAACCTAACCCTAACATACACCTAATGTAACCCTAACCCTAACACAAACACTAATTCAAACCCTAACCCTAACCCTTACCTAAAATTAACCCTAACACTAAACCTAAACTTAATACTAACCCTAACACTAACCCTAACCCAAATCATAACACTAACCCTTACCCCTACCCTAAGCCTATCATGAACCCTAACCTAAACCTAACCTTAAACCTAACACTAACCTTTACGCTAACCCTAACACAACCCTAATTCTAACCATAACACTAAACCAACCCTAACTCTAAGCCCAACCCTCACTCTAACCCTAACCCTAACCCTAACACTAACCCTAAAGATAAACCTAAACATAAGACTAACCTTAACCTTAACCCTATACCTAAACATAATCGTACCTTTAACCCTAACACTAAACCTAACCCTTAACTAAACATAACCCTAACCCTTCCACCAACCCTAACAATAATACAAACTTATCCTTCCCCAAACCCTAACTCTAATCCTCACCCTAACCCTAACCCTAAACCTAACACTAACCCTAACACAATCCTAACTCTATCCCTAAACCTAACTATAAACCTAACCCAAACACTAATGCTAAACCTTACCCTAACCGTAATGCTAACACTAACCCTAACTGTAAATCTAAACCTAAACCTAAATTTCACACTATCAATTACCCTAACACGAACCCTAATCCTAACCCTAACCTAACCCTAACCATAACACTAACCTTAACACTAATCCAAATCCTAACCAAAACCTTTACCCTAATCCTAACCATAACACTAACCTAACACTAACAATAACCGTAACCCTAACTCTAAACCTCACTCTAAACCTAAAGCTAACACTAACCCTAATTCTAAACTTAACACAAACCCTGAACCTAACCCTAACCAGAACCTAACACTAACATTAAACTTCACGTTAACAGTAAACCTAACCGTAAAACTAACACAAAACCTAAACCAAATCCTAACTTTCAAATAAACCTTACCCTAATCCTAATCCCAACCCTAACCCTAAATATAGAGCTAACCCTAACCCTAACACTAAACCTAAATATCACCTTAACCCTAACCCTAAACCTAACACTAAACCTAAACCTAACTCTAACCCTTACCCAAACACTAGTCTTAACCCTAACACTAACATAACACTAACCTAATCCTAATCCTAACTCTAACCCTAACCCTATCACAAATCTAACCCTAACACTAAATCTAACTAACACTAATCCTAACCCTAACCCTAACCCAAACACAAACGCTAAAGCTAACCCTACCCTAACCCAAATCCTAATCCTAAAACCTAACCCTAACCCTAACCCTAACTGCAAAACTATACCTAACCCTAACCCTAAACCTAACCCTTACCATAACCGTAACCCTTACCAAATCCTAGCCCTAATCCTAACATAACACTAACACTAACCCAAAAAGTATCCCTAACACTAACCCAAACCCTAACTGCAATGCTAAAACTAACCATACCCTAAACCTAATAGTAACACTAACCCTAACCATAAAACTAACCATAATACAAACCATAAAACTATCCCTTACCCTAACACTAACCTTAAACCAAAACTTAAACCAAACACTGACACTAAACTTAACCCTAACCCTAAAATTTAACCTAACCATAACCCTAAGCCTAATCTTAAACCTTAACCCTAACCCTAACCCTAAGCCTAACCCTAAACCTTATCCTTATCCTAACTGTAACCTTGCACTAACACTAACACTAACCCTAACCATAACCCTAAGATTAACACTTACACGACCCCTAACCCTAAACCTAACACTAACTAACCATAACACTGAACCAATCCATAACACTAACCCTAACCCTAAATCTAAACCTAAACCAAAACCTAAAACCAACAAAAACTGTAACCCTTACTTTAAAATGAATGGTAACACTAACCCTAACCCTAATTCTAATTTAACCTGAACCCTAACCCTAATCCTAACACTAATCCGAACCCTAACCCTAACCCTCACCTTAACACTATAACTTACCCTAAACTTAACCCTTACCCTAACCCTACCCAAACCCTAAACCTCAACCTAACTCTAACCCTAATCTTAACCTTTATCATAACCCTAATTATAACCCTAATCGTAACCCCTAAACAAACCCTAATGCAAAACCTTATGCTAACCTAAACCTTAATCCTAACCCTAACACTAACACTAACACCAACTCTAACCGTAACCCTAAACCTAACCCTAAATTTTACCCTAACCGTAACCCTAACCCTAAACCTAACACTAACCCTAAACCTAATCTTAACACAAACCCTACTGTAACCCTAACCCTAACCCTAAAATAAACCCTAAACCTAACCCTAAACCTAAAACTAACCCTAACATTAATCCTAACTTTAACACTAACCCTAATCCTAAACCTAAACCTAACCCTAACAATATCTCTATATCTAACCCTAAACCTAAGGCGATCCCTAAACCTAACCCTAATCCTAACACTAACTCTAAACATAAGTATAACCCTAACCATAACCCTAACCATAAACCTAAAGCTAACACTTACCCTAACCTTTACCCTAACACAAACCATAAACCTAACACTAACCTAACCCTAAACCTAAACCTAACCCTTATATTAACCCTAATCCTAACCCTTATTGGAACCCTAACACTAACCTTAACCCATCCCTAACCCTTACCTAACCCTAACCCTAAACCTAATTCTAATTCTAACTGTAACCATAACACTAAACATAATCCTAACCTTAACCTTAACACAAATCTTAACCCTAACCCTAACAATAACCCTAACCCTAATCCTAACTCTAAGACAAATACCAACCCTAAACTTAACCCTAACCCTAAAATTAACAATAACCATAACACTAAACCTAACCCTAACCCTAACTTAACACTAACCCTTACAGTAATCCTAACCCTAACCCTAACCCTAAACCTAATGTAACTCTAAACCTAATACTAACCATAACCCTAACACAATACCTAACCCAAAACATAACCCTAAACTTAACCTAACACTAACCCTAACTTTTAACTAACACTAGCACTAACCGTAACATTAAAACTAACCCTAATCCTAATACCAACACAAACCCAAAATGTAACATTACCGTAACCATAAGAGTAACACTAACACTAACCATAACACTAACTCTAACCATAACCCTAACCCTAACCCTAAACCTAACACTAACCCTAAACCTAACAGTTAATCTAATCCTATCCCTAACACTAATCCTTACACTAATCCTAACCCAAACCTAGCCCTAACCCTTACCTAACACTAACCCTAAATCTAACACTTACAATTACGATAAAACTAACCCTCACCATAACACTAAACCTAACCCCAAACCTAACCCAATAACTAACCCTAACCCTAACCCTAACTGAACCCTAAACCTAACCCTAACCCTTACCTAACCCTAAACCTAACCTTAACACAAAACTTAATCCTAATTTAACACTAACCATAACCCAAACAATAACCCTATCACTAACCCTAACCTTTAGCCTAACCCTAAACCTAACATTAACCCTATCCCTGATCCTTACTTTAACCCTAACACTAACAATACCCCTAATCCTTACCCTAACACTATACCTAAACTGGACATTACCCTAAAACTAACACTAACCCTAATCCTACGCCTCACTCTAACCCTCTTTCTAATCATAACAAAAACCCTAATTTTAAATCTAACACTAACACAAAACCTAAACCTAACCCTTACCCTAATACAAGCCATAATTCTTACTTTAACACTAACCTTAACACTAACCCTAACACAACCCCTAACCCCAATTCTAAAACTAACCCTAACCATAACCAGAACCCTAACCCTAACCCTAACCCCACAACTAAATTTAAGAATAAACAAAACTCTAACCCTAATACTAAACCTAACTATAACCCTAACACTAACTGTAACACTGACCTTAACCCTAATTGTAAACCTAAACATAAAAGTTACCATAATCCTATCCCTAACCCTAACACTATCCCTAACCCTAACCCTAACACTAAAACTAACACTGAACCTAACCCTAAACTTAATCCTACCCCTAACCCTCAACCTAACACTTACCATAAAACAAACCTTAACACTAACTGTAACACTAATACTAACCCTTAACCTAATACTTACCCTAACCTACAAGTAACCCTAAAACTAATCCTAAACCTAACCCTAAGCCTCATCCTAACTCTCATCCTAACAATAACCCTAACCCTTACCCTAACACAAACCATATCCCTCACACGAACACTAATCCTACCCCTAACCCTCAACCTAACACTTACCATAACACAAACCTTAACCCTAACTGTAACACTAATACTAACCCTTACCCTAACACTTACCCTAACCTACAAGTAACCCTAAAACTAATCCTAAACCTAACCCTAAGCCTCATCCTAACTCTCATCCTAACAATAACCCTAACCCTTAACCTAACACAAACCATATCCCTCACATGAACACTAATCCTAACACTAACCCTAACCCTAATCCTAACTCTAAAACCAAGTCTAAACCTAAGCCAAACCTTAACCCTAACCCTAAACATAAAACTAACCCTAAACATAAACTTAACCTTAATGCTCAAATGAATCCTAACCCTAACTGTAACACTACCCCTAACCCTAATCCTAAACGTATCCCTAACCCTAACACTCTCCCTAACCCTAACCCTAACACTAACACTAAAGCTAAAAATAAACCTAACCCTAACCCTGAAACTAATCATAACCCTAACCCTTACACTAACACAAACCTAACCCTAAAACTAACACTTATTCTAACACTAACCTAACCCTAATTCTAACACTAACCCAACCCCCAACACTAACCCTATCACTAACCCTAATCCTAATCCTAACCCTAAACCTAACACTAACCCTATCCCTAACCCTTACTTTAATTCTAACTCTAACACTAACCCTAACCCTAAAGCTAACACTATACCTAAACTACCCGTAACCCTAAAACTAACCCTATGCCTCACAATAACCCTCTTTCTAATCATAACCAAAACCCTAATTTTAACTCTATTGTAACACAAAACCTAAACCTATCCCTGACCCTAACACAAACCATAATTCTTACTCAAACATTAAGCTTAACACTAACCCTAACCAGAACCCTAACCCTAATTCTAAAACTAACCCTAAGCCTAACTCGAACCATAACTGTAACCCTAACCCAAAAATTAAACTTAACCATAAACCTAAACCTAATCTTTTTTTTTAAACCTAATCTTAACTCTAAAGCTACTCATAACCCTAACCCTAACCGTAACACTACCCCTAACACTGATTTTAAGTCTAAACCTAAAAGTAACCCTAAAACTATCCCTAACCATAACACTATCCCTAACCCTACCCTAACACTAACACTAACACTGAACCTAACCCTAAATCTCATACTACCCCTAACCCTCACCCTAACCATTACAATAGCACAAACCCTAACGCTAACACTTATCCTAACCCTAACATTAACACTAACACTAACCTACAAGTATCCATAAAACTAACCCTAAACCTAAACCTAAGCCTCACTCTACCCCTAATCCTAACCCTAAACCTAACCCTTACCATATGCCTATCTCTAACACAAACCCTAATCTTTAACCTTACACTTACACATACCATATCCTTCACACAAACACAATGCTAACACCAAAGCTAACCCTAATGAAAACTCTAAAAGTAACCCTAACACGAACCCAAACACTAACACTAACAGTAACCCTAAAACTAACCCTAAACATAACCCTAACACTAAGCCTAAAATGAACCCTAAGGCTAACCCTAACCATAACTATTACACTAACACTAAATCTAACCGTACCCCTAACACGAAACATATACCTAAACCTAACACTCTTCTTAACGCTAATCCTAACACTAACACTAAAGCTAACCCTATACCTAACCCTAACCCTAACACTAACCCTATCCCTAACACTAACATGAACCCTACCTATAACTATAACACTAACACTAACCATAACCATTACACTAAACATAAACCTAACCATAAACCTAACCCTAAGCCTAAATCTAACCCTAACCATAACCCTAACCTAACCCTAACACGAACCTAAACCTAAGCCTAACCCCAGCCCTAAACCAAAAACTAACCCTAAATTTATCCTGAACCCTAACACTAACCCTAGCCCTAACACTATCTCTAACGCTTGCAATAACCCTAAAATTAACCGTAACCCTAACCCTAACACTAACACTAACCCTAAACCTCACTGTACACGTAACCCTAAACCTAACACTTACTGTAACCCTAACGCTAACATTAAGCCTCAACCTAACTCTAACACTAACCCAAACACTAATCCTAAACCTAACCCTAATTCTATCTGTAACACTAATCCTAATCCTAACCATAAACGTACAACTAACCCTAAAACTAACCCTAACCGAAACTCTAAGACAAACTCTAAACCCTATCCTAACTGTAACCCTAACACTAACCCACACCCTAAACCTCACCCTAACACAAACCCTAACACTAATGCTAACCCTTACACAAACCCTAACCAAACCCTTACCCTAACCCTAACCTAACTTTAACCCTAACCCTTACCCTAAAACTAACCTGAACACTAACCTGAACCTTACCCTAACACTACTTCTAACCCCAACCCTAACCCTATAACTAACCATAACCCTAACCCTAAACCTAAACCTAACACTAATCCAAACCCTAAACGTAACCCTAAGCCTAACCCTAAATCTTACTCTAGTCTTAACAATAACACTAACGATAACATTAATCCTAACCCTATCACACATACTAACCTAACCCTAACAGTAACCTTAACATTAACCCTAAACCGAACCTAAACCTAACTCTAAATCTAACCCTAAACCTAAAATTAACCCTAACACCAATCCAAACCCTAACATCAACCCAAACCCTAATCCTAATTTTACACTATTTTAACCCTAACTTTAACCCTAACACTAACCCTAACCCTAACCTTTACCCTAATGGTAATCCTAATTGTAACCATAACCCTAACCCTAACCCTTACCATAATACAATCCCTAACCCTTTCTATAACACTAACCCTAAAGCTAACACAAAAAATAACCCTAATCCTAACAACAACCATTACCCTAATACAAAACCTAACCCTAATCCTAACCCTAATCCTAACCCTAACACTAACCCTAACATTAACCATTACCCTAACCCTAACACCTACCTAATCCTAACCCTAAACCTAACACTAACCCTAATCCAAACACCAACGCTAACCCTAACGTTAACCCTAACACTAATACTAATCCTATCCACAACCCTAATACTAATCATATCCACAACCCTAACCACAAATTTAATCCTAACAGTAACCCTAACCCTAACCCTAAAGCTGACCCTAACACAAACCCTAACCCAAACACTAACCCAAACACTAACCCAAACACTAACCCTAACCCTAACCCTTACCCTAAAAATAAATCTAACCCTAACACTAACACAAAAATTCACCATAAAACTAACCCTAACCTTAACACTAAATCTAAACTTAACCCTAACACTAACAATAAACCTAACTCTAATCCTAACCCAAACAGTAATCATAACCCAAACCCCAACCCTATCTGTAACACAAACCCTAATCTTAACCATAAACCTACACCTTACCCTAACACTGACCCTAAACCTAACCTTAACACGAACCCTAACCCTTACCTTAACCATAACCCTAACACTAACCCACATCCTAACAATAACCTTAATACAACCTTAACTTTAACCCTAACCCTAACACAAACCCTAACCCTAACCCTCACCTAACCCTAACCCTAACCCTTGCCTAACACTAACCCTAACACTAACCCTAACACTAACTTTAACTCTAAACCTAATACAAATCCTCAACCCAACCATAACTCTATAACTAACACTAACACTAACCCTAAGCCTAAACCAAACACTAACCCCATACCTAACCCTAACTCTTACTGTAACACTAACATTATCCTTAACCATAACCCTTACCATAACACCAAATCTAACACTAATCCTAACTCTAAATCTAACCCTAATGCTAACCAAAAAACCTAATCCTAACACAAATCCTAACCCTAAACTTAACACTAACCCTAACACTAATACTAAACCTAACCCTAAACCTAACTCTAAAACTAACCCTAACCTGAACTCTAACCCTAAACCTAACACTATCACCAACACTAACCCTAAACCTAACACTAACCCTAACCCTAATCCTAATCCTAACCCTAACCCTAACCCTAACATTAAATGTAACATTAGTCTTAACACTAACCCTAACCCTAACCAAAACCTTAACCCTAACACAAACTGTAACCCTAAACCTAACCCTATCGCTAACACTAATCTTAACTAGAACCTTAACTCTAACAGTAAACCTTACTCTAACCCTAACACTAAACCCTAACCTTAACCTTACCCTCACCCTTACCCTAACCTGAATACTAACCCTAACCCTAACACTAACACTCACCATAACCATAACCCTATTTCTAAAATTAACGTAAACCTAATTCTAACCCTAACCCTAAACTTAACACAAACACTAACCTAACCGTAAACCTAAAGCTGTCCTAACCCTAACCCTAACCCTAACACTAACCCTAACCCTGACCCTTACCCTAACCCTAACACTCACCTAATCCTAACCCTAAACCTAACACTAACCCTTAACATAACTATAACCCAAAACCAAACACTAATGCTAAACCTAACCCTAACTCTAACACTAACCCTAACCCTTACCTTAACCCTAGCCCTACCTCTAACCCATCCCTTACTCTAAAGCAAAACCTCACCCTAATGCTACCCTAGTCCTAACCATAATTCTTAACCTTCCCCAAACTCTAACTCTATTATCCGTCTAGCCCTCTTTCTAGCTCTAACCCTAAGCCTAACCCTGACCTTTATTCTGAACCTAACAGTAACCCTAGATCTAAATCTGACCCTGATCTTAAACCAAAACCTAACACATTCTCTACCTGTAAACCTATATCTAAAGCTAACAGTAACACTAGCACTAGACAAAGCTAATTTTAAATACAGTCATAAATCTAGCCCTAGCCCTAAACAAAAACCTGGTACTAGCCCTAAAAATAACCCTTAAGCTAACATAAAGACTAAACCTCTCACTAGACCAAACGTTAGTCCTAATTGTGTCTCTAAAACTAAAACAAAGCCTAACCCCACAATGACACTTAATCTAATAGAAACCCTAGCTCTAAACCTTATCCTAAACCAAACCTTATCCTAAACCAAAACTTAAACCTAACACTAGACTCATCCATAACCCTTACCCTAAAACTACCCATAACCATATCCCTTGCAATTACATCACTCAAGCCCTAACGTCATCCTTAAACATCACACAAAACCTAGCCCTTATCCTAGCCCTAAACCTAGCCCTAATCATAACCTTAACCATAACCTTAGACCTAACACTGATTCTAACCCTCACCCTAGCCCTAACGGTAGCTCAAACTCTAGTGCTTAGCCTAAAGATACCCTAACCCTAAACCTAACATTAGCCTTGACTCAAAACTTAACCCTTGCTCTATCTCTAATATTAACCCTAGGCCTAACCCTAACCCTAACTCTAATCCTAAACTTAACCCTAGGCCTAACCTTGGCACTAACCCTATCCATTACCCTAAAGAAATGCCAAACCCAAATGCTATTCCTAGGCCTAATGATAACCCTATAGTTAACACTAACCTTATCCATTATTCTAAACCTAACCAGAACCATAAACCTAATTCTATCCATTACCCTAACCCTAACCCGAACCCACTGCTAATTCAAGCATTAACCCTAAATCTTAATGTAAACAAAGCCCTACACTGACCCTGACCCTAACAATACATGTAGCTCTAAACTTGACCTTTACACTAAACTTAAACCTTACAATAGACATAGCCATAACCTAACACTAAAACTAATACAAACAATAAACCTAGACTTGACATTAGCCCTAGCCCTAATTCTAGCCATAGCCCTAACACAAACCCTCAGCCTAGCCCTAAGCCTAGTCTTAATCTAACCCAAACACTAACTTTAGTCCTAACCATAATTCTAACCCTTGCCCTAGCCCTAAAGCTAGCTATAACCCTATCCCTTCCCCTAAAACTAATCCTAACCCTAACATTAACACTAACCCTAACACTGGGCCTAAACCTAACACTAACCCTAGCACTAATCCTAGCCCTAATTTAGCCCTAACCCTAAACTTACCTCTAACCTTAGCCCAAAGACTAACTCAAACTCTCAACCTAGCCCTATTTCTAGTTCTAACCCTATCTGTTACCACAACCCTAACATTAGCTCTAAACGTAGCTCTAACACTAGCCATAGCCCTGAACCTAGATCAAACCATAACAATAAATTTAAGCCTAAACTTCACCCTACCATTAGCCCTAAAACTATCGCTAATCATAAAACTATCCCTAACCCTAGGCCTAGTTCTAAAACAAAACTGAGCCATAGCCCTATCACTAACCCTACCTAACATTAACCCTAGACCTGAAATTAGCCCTATCCCTAGTCCTAATCCTAGTTCTAAACCCAACCTTAACCCTTACCCTGATCTTAACCCCAGGCCTATTCCTAATTTTATCCCTTGTTCTAGCACTAAACATAGCTGTAATATCATACCTTACAATAACACTAATGCTAACCTTAACCCTAGCCCTAAACCTAGGCCTAAACTTAACACTAACCCTAGCACTAAACCTAGCCCTAATTTAGGCCTAACACTAAACCTAAACTTATTCCTATCCCTAAGACTAACTCTAACTCTCGCCCTATCTCTAGTTCTAAACCTATTCCTTACCATAATCCAAAACCTAGCAATATCCCTAGCCCAACTTTAGCCCTAACTTTTCCCTACACCTAAACCAGGATCAAACCCTAACCTTAAGCCTAAATCTCACCCTAACAACAATGCTAATTGGAAAACTAGCCCTAACCCTAACATAGCCCTAAAACAAAACTGAGCCATAAACCTAAACCTAACCTTAACCTAAACCAAACACTAACCCTAAGCCTAGCCTTAAACCTTGCCATAATTTGAGTGATAAATGTAACCCTAAAAGTAACCCTGACCCTGACTTGGATCCTAACACTAACCCTAGCTCTAAACATTGCCTTAATGCTAAACCAAGAAGTAGCCCTAATCAGAAACCAAGTACTTTCATTAGCCGTAGCCCTAATGCTAACACATTTCCTAGTGATAATCTGAGACCTAACCCTAGGTTCATCTCTACAACTAACCCTAATACTTACCCTATCCCTAACCCTACCCTTAATCCTAACCCTACGTCTAATCCTATCCCTTATTCTAAGCCAAACCCTCACACTAATGCTACCCTAGTCCTAATACTAATCCTTAGCCTATCCAAAACCCTAACTCTATTTCTAGTCCTAACCCTAGGCCTCATTCTAGCTCTAGCCCTAACCCAAACCCTGACCCTTATTCTGACCCTAACTCTAACCCTAGATCTAAACCTGACACTAACCATTAACTGGACCCTAACTCTATTTCTACCAGTAAACATATACCTAAACCTAAACATAACACTAGCACTAGACCAAACCTAATCCTAAATAGAGTCATAAATCTAGCCCTAGCCCTAAACAAATACCTTGAATTTGCCCTAACAATAACCCTTAACCTAACACAAAGAGTAATCCTATCCCTAGAACCAACATTATTCCTAATTCTGGCACTAACCCTAACCCAAACATTGACACTTACTCTAACAAAAACCCTAGCTATAAAAATTATTCTAACCCAAAACCTAACCCAAATACTAGACTTATCCATAACCCTAAACCTAAAACTAGCCATAACCATAACCCGAACTCTTAAATTTCCCGTAGCCCTAATGATAGCCATAAACATCACACAAACCTAGCCCTTATCTAGCCCTAAACCTAGCCCTAATTGTAACCCTAACCATAACCCTAGACCTAACCCTAACCCTAACCCTCGACCTAGTCCTAAACCTAGCTCAAACTCTAACCCTTTCCCTAATCATAACACTAATCCTAACTCTAACTCTAACCCTGACTCTAACCCTAACACTTTCCCTAGAACTAACCCTAGCTAAAACCCTAATACTTACACTAAACCTAACCTTGACACTAACTCTAGGCCTAACCCTAACCCTAGCCATAAACTTAACCTTAACCCTAGCCCTAACCTTAGCTCTAACCCTATCCATTATCCTAAAAATAAGCATAAATGAAATGCTAACCCTAGGCCTAATGCTAACCCTATCTCTAACAATAACCATATCCATTACTCTAAACCTAACCTGAATCCTAAACCTAAGCCTATCCATTACCTGAATCCAAAATTGAACCCTAATTCTAATACAAGCTTTAACCCTAACCCTTAACCTAAACCAAACCATACCAGGACCCTGACCCTAATAAAACACCTAGCGCTAAACCTGACCCTTATCCTAAACCTAAACCTGACACTAGATGTAGCCATAACCTAACCATAAAACTACCACTTACTTTGATCCTAGACCTGACATTAGCCCTAGCCCTAATCTTAGCCTTAGACCTACCATATACCCTCATCCTGGCACTAAACCTAGCCCTAATCCTAACCCAAACCTTAACCCTAGCCCTAAATCAAATTCTAACCCGAACCCTAGATCTAAACCTAGCTATAACCCCATAACTTCTTCTAAATCTAACCCTAACCCTAACACTAACCTTAAATCTATCCCTAACCCTAAGCCTAACCCTAACACTAACACTAGTGCTAATCCTATCCCTAATTTAGCTCCAACCCTAAACCTATCCCTAACCCTAGCCCAAAGAATAAATCTAATCCCACCCCAGTCCTATTTCTCGTTCTAACACTATCCATTACCGTAACCCTAACACTAGCCCTAACCTTAATCCTAATGCCAGCCCTAGCCCTAAACCTAGATCTAACCATAACAATAAATGTAAGCCTAAACCTTATCCTACCACTAGCCCTAACACTATCACTAATCCTAAAATTAGCCCTAACCCTAGCTCTAGCTCTAAAACAAAACTGACCCATAGCCCTAACCTAACCCTAGCCTAAGGGTATTGCTAGACCTGACATTAGCCCTATCCCTAATTCTTACCCTAACCCTAACACAAAACCTAACCCTACACCTAGCCTTAATCCTAGCCCTAATTTGAGTCCTATCCCTAACCTGATCAGTAACACTGATCCTGACTCTGACCCTAACACTAACCCTATGTCTAATCATCTCCCTAAACCTAAACTTAATCTAAACACTAGACCTTTACCTAGACCTAATGCTATCTCTAGAACTAACCTTAATGTTAACTCTAGTTCTTACAATAGCAGTAGTCCTACCTTATCCATAACCTAACCCAAAACCTAGCCCTATTCTAAGCCCTAACCCTAGCTTTCACCCTATCCCTAATCCTAACCCTAGCCCCAACACTTAACCTAAACCTAACCCAAAAACTGAACCTTGAACTAACCCAAACCATGGCCCTCACCCTAACCATAACTGTAGCCCTAACAGTAGCTCTAATCTTATTTTTTACCTTAAACATAATCCTAACCGAATTCTAACCCTAGGCCTAAAACTAACCATAGCTCTAACCCAACAATAACCCTAGCCCTCACTATAGTTCTAATCCTATCCATTAACCTAACCATAACCCTAACTGAATTTTACCCCTAGGCCTAACCTTAACACTATCCTAAACCCTAAGGCTGTCCATTACCCTAAACCTAAAGTGAACCCTAAACATAACCATATCCATTACCCTAACCCTAATACTAAACCTAATGCAAATTTGAGCCCTAACCCTAAACCTTAACCTAACACATACCCTAACCCTGATTCTGACCCAAATAATACCCTAGCTGCAAAGCGGACCCTAACACTCAACCTAATTCTTACAATAGATCTGGCTAAAAACCTAATCCTAAAACTATCCCTAACCATAACCCTAGACCTGACATTAGCCCTAGCTTTAACCCTACCACAAATTCTAGCCCTAATCCTAGCAGTAAGCATATCCTTAATCTTAACCATAATCTTAACCCTAGCCCTATCCCTAATTTTATCCTTTGACCTAGCCAAAAACATTGCTGTAACATCATACCTCACACTAACCCTAGCACTAAACCTAGACCTAAACCTAACACTAACCTTACCATTAATCCTAGTCCGAATTGAGCCCTAATCCTAAACCTAACCCTATCCCTAGCCCTAAGACTAACTCTAAATCTCACCCTATCCATATCCCTTATTCTAAATATTTTCTTTACCATAACCCAAACTCTAGCCCTATCCCTAGCCCCAACCTTAGCCCTAATATTTGCCCTAGCCCTAAACGTGCATATAACCCTAAACATAAGCCTTAATCTCACCCTAACACTAGCCCTGACCTTAATACTAATTGGAAATCTAGCCCTAACCCTAGCCTAGCCCTAAAAGCAAAAACTGAGCCATAAATCTAACAATAACCCTTAACCTAAATGAAACACTAACCCTAAATCTAGGCCTAAACCTTGCCATAATTTGAGCGCTAAAATTAACCCTAGAAGTAACCCTGACCCTGACTCGGATCCTAACACTAAACCTAGCTCTATACATTGCCTATATGCTAACTCTAGAACTAGCCCTAATCAGAAACAATTTTTTTTCTTTAGCAATAGTCCTAAAGCTAATACAAATCCTAACACTAACCCTAGGTTTAATCCTAAAATGAACCCTAACCCTAACCCTAACCCTAGCCCTAAACCTATCCCTAAACCTAAACCTACCTCTAAACCCATTTCTTTCCCTAAACCAAACCCTCAACCTAATGTTACCTAGTCCTAACACTAATCCTTAGCCTACCGCAATCCCCAACTCTATTACTAGATCTAACCCTAGCCCTCATTCTAGCTGTAACTCTAACCCAAACCCTGACTATTATTCTGATTCTAACACTAAACCTAGAAAAAACCTCACACTAACCCTAAACTGGACCTTACCCTTACCCCTACCAGTAAACCTGTACCTAAACCTAACAGTAACACTAGAACTAGACCAAACCTAATCCTAAATATAGTCATAAAACTAGCCCTAGTCCTAAACAAAACCTAGCACTAGCACTAACAAAAACTTTGCACTAGCCCTAAAAATATCCCTTAAACTAACCTAAAGACTAACCCTGTCCCTAGACCAAACATAGTCCTAATTCTTGCCCTAACTCTAACCCTAACCCTAACCCTAACCCATAGCCCTAATGCTAGCCATAAACACCACACAAACCTAGTCTTATCCTAGCCATTAACCTAAACCTAATTATAACCGTAAACATAACCCTAGACCTGACTCTAAGCCTAACCATCTCCCTAGCCCTAACCCTAGCTCATACCCTAACACTTACACTAAACCTAACCCTAGCCCTAATCCTAACCTTAACACTAGCACTAACCTTATCTCTAACCCTATCCATTACCCAAAATAAAAGTCTAACACAAATGGTAACCCTAGGCCTAATGATAACCCTATCGGTAACACTAACCCTATCCAATACTCTAAACCTAACCAGAACCATAAACCTAATTTTATCCCTTACCTAAGCCTAACCTGAACCCACCACTAATTCAAGCATTAACCCTAAATCTTAACCTAAACCAAACTCTACCCGGACCCTGACCCTAATAATACACCTAGGTCTAAACTTGATGCTTACCCTACACCTAAACCTTACAATGGACATAGCCATAAGCTAACACTAAAATTAATAGTAACCCTAAAACTAGACCTGACATTAGCCTTAGCCCTAGCCAAACACAAACCCTCATCCTGGCCCTAAACATAGCCTTAATCAAACCCCGAACCCTAACCTAGCCCTAACCCTAATTCTAACTCTCACCCTATCAATAAACCTAGCTATAACCCCATCCCTTTTCCTAAACCTAAACCGAACCCTAACACTAACCCTAACCCTAACCCTAGGTCTAACCATAACACTAACCCTAGCATTAATCCTAGCTCAAAATTAGCCCTAACCTTATACCTACCCCTAACCCTAGCCCTAAGACTAACTCTAACTCTCACCCTAGCCCTATTTCTAGTTTTAACCCTATCTGTTATCATATCCATAATACTAGCCCTAACTTTAGCACTAACAATAGCCCTAGCCCTAAACCTAGATCTAACCATAACAATTAATATAAGATTTAACCTCACTTTACTACTAGCCCTAACACTATTGCTAATATCAAAACTATCCCTAACCCTAGCAGTAGCTCTAAAACATAACTGAGCCATAGCCCCAACCTTAACCCTAACCGAAACGTAACCCTAGAATGGACATTTAGCCCTATCCCTAATTCTTACCCAAACACTAACAGAAATCCTAACCCTACACCTAGCCTTAATCCTCGCCTAATTCGAGTCCTTTACCTAATCCTAAAAGTAACACTGATCCTGACTCTAACCCTAAAACTAACCGTATCTCTAATCATCCCCTAAACTAAAACCTAATCCTAACATAACAATAGCCCTCAAACTAGATATAATTTTATCCATAACCCTAAACCATAACCCTAAGCAAACTCTAACCCTAGGCCTAACAATAACCATATCCCTAACCTAACCATATCCCTAGTCCTAACTGTAGCTCTTATCCTATCCATTACCCGAACCATATCTTTAAGCAAATTCTACCCCTCGGCCTACCTCTAACCCTTTGCCTTACTCTCACGCTGTCTGTACTAAACCTAACCTGAACCTGAAACTGAACCATATCCATTACACTAACCCTAATGCTAATTTTAGCCCTAACCCTAAACCTTAACCTAACCCATACCCTAATCCTGACTCTGACCCTAATAATACCCCTAACTGTAAATCTGACGCTAATGCTCAATGTAACACTTACAATAGACCTGGCCATAAACCTAAACCTAAAACTATCTCTAATCATAACTCTAGAACTGACATTAGCCCTAGACCTAATCCTTGCCCTAACCCTAACACAAACTCTATCCCTAAACCTAGCCCTACGCCTAGCCTTATTCCTTATCCTAATTTTAACCAGAGCCATAACCCTAATTTTATCCCATGCCCTAGCCCAAAATGTAACTGTAACATCATACCTTACCCTAAACCTAACGCTAACCCTAACCCTAGCCCTAACTCTAGGTCAAAACCTAACACTAACCCTAGGGCTAATCCTAGCCCTAAATTAAGCCTAATTCTAAACCTAATCCTATCCCTAGCCCTAAGACTAACTCTAACTCCCACCCTAGCCCTATCCAAAGTTCAAAACCTATCCCTTACCATAACCCAAACCTAGCCCTATCCCTAGCCCCAACCCTAACTCTAACCATCACCCTAGCCCTAAACCTGGTTGTAAACCCTAACCTTAAGCCCAAACCTCACCCTAACCCTAACCCTAAACCTAATGCTAATTGGAAAACTAGCCCTAACCCTACACTACCCCTAAGACAAAACTGAGCCATAATCCTAACCGTAACCCTTAACCTAAACCAAACACTAACCTTACACCTATCCCTAAACTTAGACCTAATTAGAGTCCTAACCCTAACCATAGAAAAAACCCTGACTCTGAGCCGGACCCTAACAGTACACCTAGCTCTAAACATTGCCATAACACTAACCCTAGAACTAGCCACAATCAGAAAACTAGTTCTTGCATTAGCCGTAGCCCTAATGCTAACACAAATCCTAGCCCTAATCTGAGTCCTGACTCTAACCCTAAACTTAACCGTACCTCTAACTCTATCCCTTACCCTAAGCCAAACCCTTTCCCTAATGCTACACTAGTCCTAACCTAAATCCTTTGCCTACCCCAAACCCAAACACTATTACTAGTCCTAAACCTAGCCCTCATTCTATATTTTACCATAATCCTAATCCTGACCCTTATTCTGACCCAAACACTAACCCTAGATCTAAACCTGACCTTAACCCTAAACCGAACCCTAACACTACCTCTACCAGTAAACCTATACCTAAACCTAACATTAACACTAGCACTAGACCAAACCTAATCCTAAATATAGTCATAAGTCTAGGCTTAGCCCTATACAAAAACCTAGCACTAGCCCTAGCAATAACCCTTAACCTAATGTAAATATTAAACCTATCACTAGACCAAAGGCTAGTCCTAATTGTGGCCCTAACTATAATACTAACAATAACCCAACAATAACCCTTAAACTCATAGGAACCCTAGCTCTAAATCTTATCCTAAACTAAAACCTAACCCTAACACTAGACTTATCCATAACCCTGACCCTAACACTAGCCATAAGCATATCCCTCTCTGTTACATTATCCTTAGCCCTAATGTTAGCCCTAAACATCACACAAAACCTAGCCCTTATCCTAGCCCTAATCATAACCCTAATCAAAACCTAATGCTAACCCTTGCCCTAGCCCTAACCCTAGCTCAAACTCTAATCCTTAGTATAAACATAACCCTAAACCTAAACCTAACCCTAGCCCTGACTCAAACCCTAACCTTCACCCTAGCTCTTACCCTAGTTCAAATGCCTACACTTACCCTAAACCTAATCCTATCTGTAACCCTAGCCCTAACCTTAGCTCTAACCCTATCCATTACCCTAAAGATAAGCATAATCCAAATGCTATCCCTTGGCCGAACTATAACCCTATAACTAACACTAACATTATACATTACTCTAAAACTAACCAGAACCAAAAACCTAATTCTATTCATTACCCTATTCCTAACACTAACCTTCAAGATAATCCAATACTTAACCCTAAAATTTATCCTAAACCAAACCATACCAGGACACTGATGCTAATAATACACCTAGCTCTAAACCTGACCCCTACCCTGAAACTAATCCTTTTACTAGACATAGCCATAACCTAACACTAAAACGAATACTAAACTCAAACCTAGACCAAACATTAGCCCTAGACCTAATCCTAGTCCTAACCCTAACACAAACCCTCAGCTTAACCCTAAACCTAGCCTGAAACCTAACCCAAACCCTAAACTTATTCCTAACACTAATTGTAACCCTGACTATAGACCTAAAGCTAGGTATAACCCTATCCCTTAATGTAAATCTAATCCTAACCCTAACACTAACACTAAACCTGACCCTAGGCCTAACCCTAACCCAAACCCTAACCCTAAACCTAGCCCTAATTTAGCCCTAACCCTAAGCCTACCCCTAACCCTAACCTAAAGACTAAATGGAACTCTCACCCTAGCCCTATTTCTAATTAACCCCATCCATTACCATAACCCTAACAATAGCCCTAACCTTAGCATTAACCCTAGCCATAGCCCTAAACCTAGATCTAACCATAACAATAAATCTAACCCTAATCTTCACCCTACAACTAGCCCTAACACTATCACTAATCATAAAGCTAGCCCTAACCCTAGAGCTAGTTCTAAAAAAAAAAAAAATCTGAGCCATAGCCCTATCCCTAACCTTAGCCTAACCTTAACCCTAGACCTGATATTAGCCCTATCCCTAACCATAAAGCAAACCCTTATCCTACCCCTACTGGTAAACCTATACCTAAACCTAACAGTAACACTATCACTAGACAAACCTAATCCTATCCTATCCCTTCCCATAACCCTAACCCAAGCCCTAACCCTAGTCATAAACCTTGCCCTAGTACTAACTCTAGATTGATACCTATCTCTAAAACTAACCCTAACCTGATGCCTCAGCCTTACCCTGAAAATAGCTCTACCCTAATGTTATTCCTACAATTATCCCTAACCCTAGCCCTAGCCCTAAAACAAAACTGAGCCATACCCCTAACACTAACCCTTACCCTAGACCAAACCCTAACCATTCACGTAGCCCTAACTTGAAATGTAACCCTAACTCTAAACCTAACCATGACACTGACTCATATCCAAACACTAAACCTAGCTCTAAACATCACCTTAACTATAAACCTAATGCTAACATTAGCCCTACCCCTAAACTTAACCCTAAAACTAACCCTAATTTTAAACCTATTTCACACAATAGCCATATCCATAACACTAGCCCTAACCCTAATACAAAAGTAGACCTAATCCAAGCCCTAACACGAGCTTTAAACCTAAACCTAAGCCTAACCATAGTCCTAAACCTTAGCTATAACCCTATCCCTTACCCTAAGCCAAACCCTCACCGTAATGCTAACCGTATTCTTAGCACTAATCCTTAGCCTAACCAGAACCTAACTGTATAACTGGTCCTAACCCTAGCCTTCATTCTAGACCTAACCATAACCCAAACCCGAACCCTATCCCTGATCATTATTCTGACCCTAACACTAATCTTAGGTCTAAATCTAAACCTAACCCTAACACTAGCCCTAGACCTAAACCTAATCCTAAATCTAGCCATAACTATAGCTCTAGACCTAAAAACAAACTATACCTAGCCTTAACAATAACCATTAACGTAAACCAAACTCTAACCCTATCTCTAGACCTAACCCTAGTTCTATTTCTGGCTTTAACCCTAACCATTACCCTACCCAAACACTGTCCCTGACATTAACAGTAACCCTAGCTCTAAACTTCACCCTAACCCTAAAACTAACCCTAAAACTACACCTAGCCCTAACATTAACCATAAAACTTATCTTAATCATTACATTAGCTCTTACATTAGCCATAGCCCTAACCTATCACAAAACCTAGCCCTAATCCAAGCCCTACCTTAGCTTTAACCCTAAAGCTAACCCTAACAATAACCCTATCCCTAAATATAACCCTAAACCTAACCCTAGACCTAATCTTAACCATAACGCTAGCCTAACCCTAGCTATAACCCTATTCATTACCCTAAGATAACTATAATCCATATGCTAAACCTAGGCAGAACCCTAATCCAAGCACTAGACTTAATCCTATCCATTAATCTACACCTAACCTGAACCCTAAACCTAACTGTGTCATTACCCGATCACTAAACATAAGACTAATTTGAGCCCTAAACCTAAACTTTAACCTAATCCTAACCCTAAACTTGACACTGACTCTAATAATACTGATAGCTCTAAAACTGACCCTAACAAGAAACCTAAACTTTACAATAGACCTAGCCATAAACCTAACCTTAAAACTATCCCTAACCATACCCTAGACCTGACATAAGCCCTAGCTCTAATCCTAGCCCTAACTCTAATACAAAACTTAGCCCACATCCTAGCCACTTACCACTACTTAATCATAACCCTAATGTTAACCCTAAACTTAACCCTAATTCTCACCCTAGTCCTAAAACTAGCTATATTCCCATTCCTTACCCTAAACCTAACCCTAACCCTAACCCTAGGCCTAAACCTAACACTAACACAAGTCCTAATCCAAGCCCTGATTTAGCCCTATCCCTAATGCTATCCCGAGACCTGAGACTAACTCTAACTCTCACACTAGCCCTATACCTAGCTCTAACCCTATCCCTTACCATCACCATAGACCTAGCCCTAAATGTAGCCCTACCCTAGCCCTATACTTAGCCCTATCTCAAAACCTAGATCTTAATCTAACTCTAAATCTAACCTTCACCCTAAGACTAAATCTAGCCATAACTCCACTCCTATCCCTGATCCTTAACCAAATCCTAAATCTCACACTTACACTAGCCCTGACCCTAAGACTAATTTTAAAACTTGTCCTAACCCTGAACCCAGCCCTAAAACACAACCGAGTCATAGCCCTAACCTTAACCCTTAACCTAAACCCAAACCCTAACCCTAAACCTAGCCTTAACCCTATCTTTAATTATAGTCTAACCCTAACCCAAAAACTAACCCTGACCCTGACTCTGACCCTAATACTAACCCTGGCTCTAAACATCATTATCACCATAAACCTAACCTCTACACTAGAACTAGACCTAACTCTAACTCTATAACTAGCTGTAATCATAAATGTACTTCATACATTAGCGGTAGCCTTAATCCTAGCCCTAACCTAACCCAAAACCTAGCCTTAATCCGAGTCCTAAACATAGCTTTAACACTATACTGAAACCAAACCCTAACCCAAACACTAGCCCTAATCCTATGCATAACCCTAGCCCTAACCTTAGGGCTTAGCCTATCCATTACCGTAACGATAACCCTAACCCTTCTGATAATCCTAGACCTAAACCTAACTCTATACTTTACATAAACCAAACCTAAACCCTAAACCTAATCCTGTCATTACCCTAACCCTAAATCTAACACTAATCCGAGCCCTGCACGTAAATACTAACTTAAGCCATACCCTAATCCTGACCCTGATTCTAAAAATAACCCTAGATCTAAACCTGACCCTAGCCAAAAATCTTACCCTTACACTGGACAAAGCCATAAACCTAAAACTAAATAAATCCCTAAGTGTAACCCTAGACCTGACATTAGCCATAGCCCTAATACTACGTCTAAGCCTAAAACAAATCCTAGTCCTCATTGTAGCCCTAAACATAGCCTTAATCATAACCCTAACCCTAACCCTAGTTCTAACCTTAATACTAACCCTCACCCTAGTTCTAAGCCTAGCTACAACCACATCCCTTACCCTAAATTAAACCCTAACTATAACCCTAACCCTAGTGTTATCCCTTGCCTTATCCTTAGCCCTAGCACTAACCATAGATCAAAATCTAACTCTAAATCTAACCCTAACTCGATGCCTAAGCCTAATCCTAAAACTGCCCTAACCCTAGCCGTAACATAACCCTAACCGTAATTTAGCCCCATCCCTAAACCTAACCCTAACCCTAGCCCTACGACTAACTCTCTCATATTAGCCCTACCACTCATTCTAACCCTATCCCTTACCTTAACACTAACCCTAGCCCTAACCCTACTGCTAACCTTTTCCCTATCCTTATCCATAGCAGTAAACTTAGGCAAAATGTAACTCTAAATTTAGCCCTAACCCAAAGCCTAAGCCTCAACCTAACACTAGCCGAAACCATATCACTAATCCTAAAATGAGCCCTAATGCTAGATCTAGCCCTAAAACAAAACTGAGCCATAAGTCTAACCCTAAATAGTAACATAAACTAAACCCTAACCTTACACCAAGACCTAAACCTAGCCCTAATTCGAATTGGAATCCGAACCCTAAAACTGACCCTGATCCTGAAACTGACCCTAACACTTCTAGCTCTAAACATCACCCTAATAGTGAACCAAACCTAACAACAATCCTAGCAGTAAAACCCTAAAACTAGCCCTAATTGTAAACCTAGTACTTACATTAGCTGTAACCCTAACCGTATCCCTAATATAACCCAAAACTTAGCCCTAATCAGAGCCCTAACCCTAGCTTTAAAACTAACTTAACCATAACTTTAGCCTTAAACTAATCTGTAACTCTATCCATTAACATAACCATAACCCAAACCTTAATGATAAGCCTAAGCATAAATATAACCCTATCCTGAATCCTAACCCTTCCATTAACCTAAACCTAACCTGAATCCTAAATCTAACCCTATATTTACACTAACCCTAATCCTAAAACTAATTCAAGCCCAAACTTGAAACCTTAACCTATCCCAAACCCTAACCCAGACTTTGACCCTAATAATACCCCTAGCTCTAAACTTGTCCGTAACTCAACACCTAACCCTTAGCCTAGACTTAGCCATAAACCTAACCATAAAACTAACTTTAACCACAATTCTGGACCTGAAATTAGCCGTAGCCCTAAACCTAGCCCTAACCCTAAAAACACACCTAGCCCTCATCCTAGTCCTAAACCTAGCCTTAATTATAACCCTATATCAGCCCTACACCTAACCCTAATTCTAACTCTCACCTACCTTTAAACCTAGCTCTAATGTCATGCCTTACTCTAAATTTAAACCTAACCTTAACCCTAAACCTAGGCTTAAGCTAAACACAAAATATAGCCCTAATTCTAGCCCTAATTTAGCTCTATCTCTAACCCTATCCTAAACCTAGCCCTAAGACTAACTGTAACTCTTGCCCTAGCCCTACCCCTATCCAATACCATAAACCTAACACTAGCCCTAACACTCGCCCTAAAGTTAGTCCCAGCCCTAACCATAACTCTAAATCTAAACTTAAACCTAAGCCTAAGCCTAACACTAACACTTGCCCTAACCCTAATGATAATTGTGAAACTAGCCCTAACACTAATCCTAGCAGTAAACCAAAACTGAGCAATAGCACTAACCCTAAACCTTAACTTAAACCAAACACTAACAGTACACTTAGACCTAAAAGTAGCCCTAATTCGAGTCCTAAGCCTCACTTTAAAACTAACCCTGACCTTGACTCATATCCTAACACTAACCCTAGATATAAACACTGCCCTAAACTCAAACTGAACACTAACATTAACAATAGCCATAATTTGAGTCTTAATGCTAACCCTAAAACTAACCCTGACACTGACTCCTATTCTAACAAGAACCATAGCTATAAATATCAACTTAACCTTAAACCTAACCCTAGAACTCAAACTATCCCTAACCCTAACCCTAAAACTAACAGTAATGGCAACCCTAGTTCTTACATTAGCTGTTGCCCTAATCCTAGCCCTAACTGTAACACAAAAACTAGCCCTAAACCGAGCCCTAAACCTAGCTTTAAGTCTAACTCTAACCCTAACCATGACTCTAACCCTAGATATAAATCAAACCCTTACCCTAAATGAAACCCTAAAACTAAGAGTAACCCTAGACCTATCCCTAGTCTTTAGACTAACCAAAACCCTAACCCTATTAATAGTCCTAACCTAGCCTTCATTTTAGCTCTAACACTATTCCAAAACCTAACCCTAACCAAGACCCTTATTCTGACCCTAACACTAAACCTAGGGCTAACCCTAACCCCAACTCTAATACAAAATTTACCATAATTCTATACCTAGACCTAACTCTGAACCTCACTCTCAGCCTAGCCCTAACCATAGCTCAGAACTTAACCCTTACACTAAACATAAACCTAAATCTAATCCTAGTTCTAACCCTCACCTTAACCCTTACACAAGAACTAATTTTAACCAAAACCCTAGCCCCAAACTTAACTTTAACTGTATCCATTACCCTAAACATAACCCTTACCATAATGGTAACCGAAGCTTAACCCTAAACATATCGATTTCCCCAAACCTATCAATTACCCTACACCTACCCTGAACCCTAAACCTAATCCAATCATTATGCTAACCCTAACCCAAATGGTAATTCGAGCCCTAACACTAACCTCAAAATTAGCCAAACCCTAACACTAACCATGACCCTAATAATAACCCTACTTCATATATTAACCATAGCCTTAAGCCTAGCCCTAACCCAAACCAAAACCTAGCTTTAACCAAGTAGTAAACCTAGCTTTAACACTAAACTTAAACCTAACCCTAACCCAAAACTAGCCCTATTCCTATACATAACCTTAGCCATAACCTTAGGTCTAAACCTATCCATTACACTAACAATAACCCAAACCCCTAAGCTAACCCTAGGCCTAACCCTAACCCTATCTATTACACTAAACCAAACCTATACCCTAAAACTAACCCTGTTATTACCATAAACCTAAACCCTAACCTAACCCAAACCCTTACCCTGACCCTAACCCTAAAAATAACCCTAGATATAAACCTGAATCTTACCCTAAACGTAATCCTTACACTGTACCAAGCCATAAAACTAACACTAAATCTAGCCCTAACTATAAACCTAGACCTGACATTAGCCCTAGCCCTAATACTATCCCTAACCCTAACACAAACCCTAAACCTCATTCTAGCCATAAACTTAGCCTTAATCATAACCCTAACCCTAACTCTAGCCCTAAACCTAATACTAACCTTTGCCGTAGCACTGAAACCTAGCCAGAACCACATCCCTTACCCTAAATGTAACCCTAATCTAATCCTAACCCTTTTCATCACAATTGCCCTTTCCTTAGCCCTACCTTTAACACTAGATCGAAATCTAAATCTAACCCTAACTTGATGCCTAAGCCTAAAACTAGCCTTAACCTTGATGTTAATTCTAAAACTAGCTCCAACCCTACCCCTAACACTAACCCTCATCATAATTTAGCTGTATCCCTAATCCTAACCCTAACGCTAGCCCTAAGAATAACTCTCACATTGGCCCTATCACTCATTCTAATCATATCCCTTCCCATAAACTTAACCCTATCCCATATCCTAGTCCTAACCCTTGCTCTATCCATACCCCAAGCACTCACCTTAGATAAAAACCTGACTCTAAATTTAACCCTAAACCAAAGCCTAAGACTAATTCTGACATTAGCCCTAATCCTAACACTAATCTTAAAAATTTCACTAACCCTAACCCTAGCCCTAAAACCAAACTGAGCCAAAGCTCTAACCATAACCCTTAACCTAAACCAAGCCCTAATCCTACACCTAGCCCTAATCCTAGTGCTAGTTCAATTTTTAAGCCAAACCATAAAAGGAACCCTGACCGTTACTCTCACCATAACACTAATCCAAGGTCTACACATCACCTTAACCCTAAACTTAAACCAAACAGTAAACCTAGCCATAAAACACTAAAATCAGCCATAATCATAAGCCTAGTACTTACATAAGCTGTAACCCTAATCCTAGCACTAACTTAACCCAAAACCTAGCCCTAATCATAACCATAACCCTAGCCCTAAAATGATTTTTAACTCTATCCATTACCATAACCATAACCCTAATGCAAATTCAACCCCTAACGTTAAACCTTAACCTATCCCAAACCCTAAACCAGAACTTGACCCTAATAATATCCCTACTTCTAAACCTGACATTAAACTTAAACCTAACCCTTACACGAGATGTACCCATAATCCTAATCCTAAAATTATCTTTAACCATAATTCTGGACCTGAAATTAGCCATAGCACAAATCCTAGACCTATACCTAAAAAAATCCCTAGCCCTCATTCTAGCCATAAACCTATGCTGAATCGTAACCCTAACACTAAACACAGCCCTAACCCTAATTACAACAATCACCCTACCTCTAAACCTATCTATAAAGCCATTCATTACCCCCAAATTTGCCCTACCGCTAAACCAAAACTCTAAATGCTAAATCTAAACTGTAACCCTAAACGTAACCCTAAACCTAGGCTTAAACTAAACACTAAAGCTAGCCCTAATTTTAGCCCTAATTTAGCCCTATCTCTAACCCTAACCCTAACCCTAGCCCTAAGACTAACTCTTGCCCTAGTCTTATCCCTAGTTCTAATCCTATCCTTTACCATAACCCTAAATCTCACCATAAAGCTTGCCCTATCCTTAGTTCTAGCCCTAACCCAAATCTAACCCTAATTCCAAATTTAACCCTGAAACAAAGACTAAGCCTAACACTAACACTAGCCCTAACCCTAACCCTAGGACTAAAACCAAACTGAGCGTTAGTCCTAACCCTAAACCATAACTTAAACCAAACCCTAACACTACTACTAGACCTAACCTAGCCCTAGTTCGAGTACTAACACTAACCTTAAAAGCAACCCTGACCCTGACTCATATCCAAACACTCATCCTAGCATTAAACACCGCCTTACCTTACACTGAACCCTAAGAGTAACCGTAGCCCTAATTTGAGACCTAACACTAACCCTAAAACTAAGCCTGACCCTGACTCCTATTCTAACGTGAAACCTAGCTATAAATATCACCCTAACCTTAAACCTAACCCTAACACTAAACCTAACCCATACCCTAACACTAAAACTAACCCTAATGATAATCCTAGTACTTACATTAGCTATTGCCCTAAGCCTAGCCCTAAACTTAACACAAAACCTAGGCCTAATCTGAGCCCTAAACCTAGTTTAACCCTAACTCGAACCATAACCATAGCTCTAACCCTAGCTCTATACCAATCCCTTACATAAGCAAAACTCAAAACCTAAGTATAACCCTAGACCTACATCTAATCCTTCAGCTAACCAAAACACTAACCTTATTAAGAGTCCTTACCCTTGCCCTCATTCTAGATCTAACCCTATCCAAAACCCTTACACTAACCCTGACCCTTTTACTGACCTTGCCATTAATCCTAGATCTAATCCTAACCATAACCCTAACCCCAAACCGACCCTAATCCTATCCCTAGACCTAATCCTGATCCTAACACTCAGCCTAGACCTAACCATAGCTCAAAACCTAACCCTTACACTAAACATAACCTTAACCTAACCCTAGTTCTAACCCTCACCCTAAACCTAAATCAAGACCTAATTCTAACCATAACCCTAGAACTAACCTTAAGTCAAACTGTATTATTAACCTAAATATAACCCTTACCCTGATGTTAACCCTAGGCCTAACCCTAAACATATCACTATCCTGAAACTTATCAATTACCCAAAACCTACCCTGAACCTTAGACCTAATCCAATCATTACTGTAACCCTAACCCTAATGCTAATTTGAGCCCTAACCCTAAACTCAAACCTAAACCACACCCTAACACTGACCCTAATAATTCCCCTAGCTCTAAAACTCACTCTTACCCTATACCTAATGCTAACACTAGACCTAGCCATTAAACTAACCCCAAAACTATCCCTAAGTTTAACCCTAGACCTGATATTAGCTCTAGCCATGATACTAGCCCTAATCCTAACATAAACCATAGCCCTTATTCTAGCCCTAAACATAGCCTTGATTATAACCCTAACTGCTGAGAGCCATAGCCAAGTAGGAATGATGCATGGCATTTTTATTGAAAGGTGATGCCAGCAAGCCATTGAGATGATAATGATTATGTTAAGATGTGCATTCAATTGGAGATTAGACCTCTGCTGTCTGCCTCAGCCTGCTACTTTGGAGCTCTAGCAGGACTCCCTGAGAGTTCCCATTGGTTGGGGAAGTGCAGTAGGAGGGAATTCTGGAGGAGGGATTTCCTGTTGGTGTAGGTGTCCTGGGAGAAGGCCACATACGTGGCTTTCGTGGGAGTTTTGGAAATAAAGTTTGTTCCTGCATGAGTGGCTCATGATTTTGTGCCCAGCCAGACTGCAGCATTTGCTGGCCCTAAAGGGAATGCCTGAAGCTTGGAGGTAAGTGAAATTGCTCGCCCCTGAGGGAAGGCAAGAGAATGGGTGACCAATTCAAAAAAAATAATGTGTTCTTGTTTTGATTTATTTTATTTTTATTTCAAGCTTCCTATCCCTAGAACTTTCTCAGGCAAACTGGGAAAAATGGTTGGCTCAAGGTTTGAAGTTGTTCAGCCCTGAGGAAGAGATAGATACCAACCATGAAAATACATTTCAAGAAAATAGGAAAATTGATACAACAATTTTTTGTTCCATTTTTGTTTCATTCTGTTTCGGTTTTGTTAGTGTTATCTTGTTGGGTTGCATTATCTTTATAGTAGATTAGAAATTAGTAAAAAACAATCCAAAAGAGTGTTAAGTAAATTGTTAGAGGTTCAGACCATGAAGAAAGACATTTTAGATCAAGTAAATGAGAAGGTCTCTCAAGGTAGTCAGACAGAGGAAGAAAAATTAAAGGAAAAGTGGCTATTAGGGAAAAAGCTACATCAGAAGGCTGCTACTAACACCGTTCTATCACCAGAGGGCATAATTCAACCAACAGCTCCACCTATAGACACAGCTCAGTGGCGCTCAACCCCCATAGTTGATAGATGGGATCCTGAGGCAGGACCTCAAAGATTAGCATGCTCTGTACTTGAGCAGGCCAGAGGGCAGCGAGTTCACTGTGCTCTAGATTTCAAAACAGTGAAGCAGTTAAAGGAGGCTGTAACAACTTATGGTCCCCAAGCACCCTTCACTGTAAGCATAGTCGAATCCATTACCAACTTGGACATGACGCCAGCAGATTGGGCTAGCATGTGTAAATCTGTACTAAATGGAGGACAATATTTGTCATGGAAGATTGCCAATGAGGAATTTTTCACGAAAACAGCTAGGAAAAATGCAGCAGGCGGTTACCCTCAAAGAAATCTATATATGTTGTTAGGAAAAGGACCTTATGAGGGTCAACGACAACAAATTGAATATGATCCTGCTATATATGCACAAATTGCTGGAGACGCAGTTAGGGCATGGAACACTTTACAAGGACATGGAGATTTACAAGGTCAAGTATCTAAGGTAATACAGAGAGCTAATGAACCTTATGCTGAATTTGTAGATAGGCTTATTCAAACAGCTGCCAGAGTTTTTGGGGATACAGAACAAGCAATGCCATTAATAAAACAACTGGCTTATGAGCAAGTGAATCTTTGATGCAGAGAGGTCATTAGACCATGGAGACATGAAGGTTTAAACACATATATTAAATTATGTAGAGACATTAATGAACACGGGTAAGTCTTGGCAGCTGTAGTACAACAGGCTTTAAATGCCAGGCCAAAAACTTGCTACAATTGTGAACAAACAGGACATTTTATAAGGAATTTCACCATAGGAGAAGGGTTTAACAATACTAGGTATCAAAGGAATAGAATACCGGGTATTTGCCCACGATTCCATAGAGGGAGACATTGGGCTAATGAATGCCATTTTCAAACCACCATAGAGGATACTCCGTTATCAAAAAAAGGACAAAGACCAGGTGTTTACCCATGATATCATGGAGAAAGGCATCAGGCTCCATTGGGAAAAAAACTTCTTGGGGGGCCCAATGCTCCGGGGCCCACAAGCACAAATATATGGGGCAATGGAGAAACCCAGCAACACCATCAGCGTAGTGCCTAGGACACATTATCCATTAAATCTCTCATCAGACAAAACAGAGGGACTGCAACGTTGGACATCTGCACCTCCACCACAGCAGTACTAACTCCAGAGATGGGAGTTCAAATCATTCCCACAGGAGTAAAAGACCTCTTCCCCAAGGAACAATAGGGATGCAGTTCTTCTACACTAAAAGGACTTATGATAAGTCCTGGGGCAATTGTTCCCGATTATGAAGGTGAAATAAAAATTATAGCTAGTTCTCCAAGAGGTATATTGTTGGGGTTTAAGTGTGCAGAGTTTAGCTCCCTCAGGCCTGACTTTTTGCAAGAGCTGTGGCTGTGATTTAGGTCAGCTGAGGCAAACCTCAGCTAGGAGGAGGAAACGTTCTCTTCCCCTTATCACAAGGCACAAGTTCTGCATGGTTTGGCCAAGAGGAAGAAGCTTCCTGCATACTTATCCTGGGAACAGTACATTCTAAAAAAAGAAATCCATCCTCATGGGATTAGATAATGTCTACAAAGAACTTTAAGAGGGTAATTATCAAATGAAAAGGAACAGTCTGAATCTAGCTCTGTGTATCTGCTGAGGCATGATATTTGGGCAATGTGGGTAAAGTGTTATTGAAGAATTGCTTGCTTTGTTAGAAGAAGAATATAAAAGGAACTTGCAAATAAACCTCAGCATGCAGTTGCAATTGCTGCATTGGCTCTGCATCCCCTGTGTCCTGGTTATCTTGCGACCCATACCCAGGGACCCGAACGCTCTAGATGTTCACAGTATATCAGTAATTTCACCAGGAGATAGAATAGCACAGTTATTAATAATACCCAGTCTACATGATAAATTTCCAGTAGTAGTATAGAAAGAGGATCCAGGGGATTAGGCTCCACAGGTGTAGATTGGGCTATGCTGCCTTAAATTTAGATTCTCGCCCAATGCTAAAACTAAATATTCAAGGACATGAATTTAATGGGCTACTTGATACAGGTGCTGACCTTAGCATCATATCTCATCAAGAATGGCCAAAACATTGGCCATTACAACAAGCCACTCAAACGCTTCGATGCCTAGGAGGGGCGACTAATCACCATTGATGTGCAGTGGTATTAGATTGGAAGGATCCTGAAGAATGTGAAGGAACTATACAGCCATATGTATTGGATCATCTTCCTATAAATTTATGGGGATGAGATATCCTATATCAATTAGGTTTGACATTAACAAATAACATCAATCCTAATGCGCCCACTACTTGGGCTAGACAAGGTTTTAGGAAAGAAAAAAAGATTAGGAGAACAAGAACAAGGTATAGCAGCAACAATTAAATAGATCAAGGAATAAATAGACATGGATTGGGATTTCAGAAGGGGCCACTGAGACAATCAAAAGTACTTAGAAATCAGAAAGATCAGTATGGGTTCCTCAGTTGCCCTTGACTAAAGAAAAGATACAAGCAGCCCATGACCTGGTCAAACAACAATTAGCAGAGGGACATATACAACCTTCCGTATCTCCCCATAATACTCCCATTTTTGTCATCAAAAAGAAATCTCGTAAGTGGAGATTATTGCAAGATTTAAGAGCCATTAATAATGAGATGGTTATTATGGGACCTGCTCAATCGGGAATTCCCCAATTGTCTGCTTTGCCAAAAACCTGGTACGTTTTAGCTATAGATATTAAAGATTGATATTTTTTTTCAATTCCAATTCATCCTGAGGATAGTCCACATTTTGCATTTACTATTCCTGCACTGAATCATCAAGTTTCTGATCAGAGATATGAATGGAAAGTACTCCCTCAAGGGATGGCTAACAGTCCAACTATGTGTCAAATTTATGTTAACAAAGCAATCCAGCCACTTAGAAATAAAAATCCTGAACTACAAATATTTCACTATATGGATGATGTATTATTAGCACATAAAGGTAAAAACACATTGCTAGAATGTTATGTCACACTTTCAAATTTATTAAAAAATTATAATCTAGAGATAGCAATAGATAAAGTACAATTAAATTTTCCAATTAATTATTTAGGAGTTCTATTTTTCTCAACCATGGTCCGTTCAGTAAAAATTCAAATACGAGTAGATCAACTAAAATCACTTAACGACTTTCAAAAGTTATTGGGAGACATAAATTGGATAAGGCCTTATCTAGGCATACCAACAGGAGATTTGGGACCTTTATTTGATATCCTAAAAGGTCCATCAGATCGAAATTCACCCCACAATTTAATGCCTGAAGTAAGAAAGGCATTAGAAATCATTGAAACATATATGGAAAATATGCATTTGGATAGAATTGATATAAGTTTGCCTTATTATTTATTGTAATACCAACAAAAAATATTCCTACAGGAGTATTTTGGCAAGAAGGTCCATTATTGTGGATACATTTATCTTATTCTCCTAACAATATTCTTACTAGGTATCCTGAGGCTGTAGGACAATTAATACTCAAAGGAATAAAAGCAGCAAAGGGAGTATTTGGAATTTCTCCCAATAAAGTTATTACTCCATATACTATGGATCAAATTGATAAGTTAGCTAATGAGTTAAATACTTGGGCAATAATCATGTGTTAATCTAATGTTTCATTTGATAATCACTTACCATCTAATCCTTTGTTGTCTTTTTGGTATTCGCATCCTGTAGTTTTTCCAAAAATGACAAGAAAAACACCTATCATGAATGCTCCAAATATATTCACTGATGGGTCAAATAATAGTACACCAGCAGTACAAACGTTTACATTTTTAGTACCCAAACGATCATCTCAAAAGGTGGAGCTTAATGCAGTATTACAAGCTTTTGTGATGTTTAAAGATTCTTATTTAATTTACTTTCTGATAGTCAGAATATAGTTAATGCTATAGTATCCCTTGAAAATCCTGGTAGGATTTCCCCTTCCTCTACTGTTTTCTCTTTGTTTTCCTCTATATAAAGTCTAATCTGTGACAGAAAAGATCCATTCTTTATAGGACATATCAGGGCACATACATGATTGCCTGGAGCCTTTAGTTTGGGCAACGGTTTAGCAGATAAATCTAAACATGATATACATATTTTCTCCACTATAGAAGAGGCTACAAATTTTCATAAAAGGTTCCATGTCAATGCTAATACTTTACAAAAGCATTTTAAAATAACTAAGGAACAAGCCAGACATAAAATAAAACAATGTCAAAATTGTGTGACCTTTTTACAAAAACTTAATCTTGGAGTCAATCCTAGAGGACTGATACCTAACCATATTTGGCCGATGGACGTCACACACTTGCCAGAATTTGGAAAATTAAAGTATTTGCATGTTACAGTTAATACTTCTTCCGGAATTTTTATGGGCTCCCTTCATGCCGGAGAAAAGACTAAAGATATTATAGCTCATTGCTTAAAAAATTTTGCCACTGTGGGCGTTCCAAAACAGTTAAAAACAGATAATGATCCTGGTTATACTTCTACCTCTTTTAAACAATTTTGCTCATCATTTGGCATTACTCATATAACAGGAATCCCATACAATCCACAGGGACAAGGCATAGTTGAAAGAGCTCATCAAACTATTAAAATATACTTATTAAAGCAAAAGGAGGGACTTGGGAAGGGGTATATATCCCCCAAAGATAAACTTAATATAACCTTTTTACTCCAAACTTTTTAAATTTGGATTCATCAGGGCTTAGTGCTGCAGAAAGGCGTATGTATCCAAAAAATGTACATAAGCCTAAGGTACTTTGGAAGGATATTCTAACAGGACAATGGAAAGGTCCTGACCCAGTGATTGTCTTGAGTCGGGGTTCTGTTTGTGTGTTTGCACAGGGAGAACAGCAGCTGATTTGAATTCCAGAGAGACTAACCAAAGCGATTTCTACAGTCCAAAAAGAAGATGATTTGACTCAAATCCATAACAGCTGATATCCAGAGCTCCAGCTTGGCTATTCTTACATCTGCAAAAGTGATTCTCCCACACCTGAAGGATAATTAATAATAACACCATTAAGGCTTATTTCAAATGTAAAAAACCTTGAGACTTGCTTGTGGGAATACCTTCAGACCCATATGCAAGATACAGGAAAAAGGATGGGATATCCAAATACGAGTCAAACCCAGGTGGTAACCAGGATGCTTTTTTCAATATCTATTTTATTATTTCCCTTTCCCACATCATAAAGTTCTATTTTATTTTTTGAGCTCATACAGACCTAGGTTAATGTTTTTCTGATCAGTTTTGTTTTTTGACTGTGGAGTTTATAAACATTGCAATGGAATTTTCACCTGTGTATAGCTACAAGGCCTTTACTATTGTCTTATGTGTTGTACGTTTGTGTGCACACTTGTGTTTTGTGTTGTATGTCTGTATGTGCGTATGTCCATATATCATATATGAGTAGCGCTCATGAAAAAATGGATCCAAATATTTTTATTCACGTGATTTTAATGGTTTAAGTTTTGTAAACAGCTGTTGAGGATCGTTTTAATATGTGAACAAATAAGGAGGTTAACAGATCTGTTTGTTTACTTTCACCTTTCCTTTTCATTATATTTAATAATTCTGTTCAGGATAATGTAAATTGTTCAGAAAATTGTTTTCTTAATACCTGTTGGAATGTTACATTTTTTTTAGCATCATTGCCAGAATTCCTATCTTCATCCCAGTGCCGGTGAAGACAAAGATAGAATTAAACTATAGCTTCTTTGATAGTTATCACAACAAACTCTATAAACTGATGCATCAATGAATAATAACTCCACGAGTAATGCTCAATCAATGAGTCAATTTACTTTGGGAGGAAATGCACATATTGATAGATTCCTCCGCTTTGAACTGCTTGCAGAACTTGCCTGGACTATGTATCACTTGTATGCATTGTGAACTATCTGTTGGTGCAGTGAATTGTGGTAGTGCTCGAGTGTCTTTGTTGATGGTGTCACCGGTGGTGCAATTTTTCCAAAGGAACTGTCAATTGGCTTGGTGTTGTGGCATTTCTGTATCCTCCTCCCTTCTGCTAGTGATGGTCTAAAATTTGAAGGCCAACAGAGGTGAGGCAAAGAACATTACACCCCTACACTTGCACCAAGGCCAAATTTGGGGGTTGACAGAGGTGAGGCAAATAGCTTCACCCCCCCCACTGGTGCATAGGCCTATCCACAAGTATGGCTGTATACTGGACCATTAGTCAGTGACGGGTAAGTTCCAACTGCAGTGGTACCAACCTAAGACTGGAGGCTGACGCCTTGAGGTCAGCTCATCCGATGACGGGTAAGGGCCATAGGTAGTATTGGACAGCCTAACAGGCACGGTCCCTAAGCCACATGCTTGGTGCTAAATTAAACAGAAGGGGAGAGATGCTGAGAGCAATAGCCAAGTAGAAATGAGGCATGGCATTTTTGGTTGAAAGGTGACACCAGCAAGCGATTGAGATGATAATGATTATGTTAAGATGTGCATTCAATTGGAGATTAGACCAATGCTGTCCATCTTGGCCTGCTACTTTGGAGCTCTAACGGGACTCCCGGAGAGTTCCCATTGGTTGGGGAATTGTGGTAGGAGGGAATTCCGGAGGAGGGATTTCCTGTTGGTGTATTGTGTCCCGGGAGAAGGCCGCATGCGTGGCTTTCACGGGAGTTTTGGAAATAAAGTTTGTTCCTGCTTGAGTGGCTCAGGATTTTGTGCCCAGCCAGACTGCGGCACTTAACCATAACCCTAGGCCTAACTCTAACACTATCCCTAGCCCTAAGATTAGATCTAATTTAGCCCTATTTCTAAACTTAGCCCTAACCCTAGCCCAAAGACAAACTCTAACTATCACCTTAGTCCAAAACCTAGTTCGAACCCTTTACTTTGCTGGAACCCTAATCCTAGCCCAAACCATAGGTCTAACACTAGTCCTATTCATAGTCCTAGCAGCAACCCTAGATCTAACCCTAACTCTAACACTAACCTTAAGCCTAAACCTAATCCTAACATTAACCCTAACCCTAACGCTAATCCTAAAACTAGCACTAACCCTAGCCCTAAAACTAAAACAGGCCATAGACCTAAGAATAACCTTTAAAAACCACTAAGCCATAACCCTACACTTAGCCATAACTCTAGCCATAATTTGAGTTTTCAGCCAAACCCTAAAACTAACCCTGACCCTGACTCTGACATTAACACTAACCCTAGGTCTAAAAAAACACCTTAACCCTATACTGAAACCTAACAATAGACCTAGCCATAACCCTAACCCTAAAATTAGCCCTATCACAACCCTGATAATCACATTAGTCATTACCCTAATCCTAGCCTTAACTTAACACAAAACCTAGTCTCATTTGGAGCACTATTCCTAGATTTACACCTAAATCTAACCCTATGACTTATCATAACTATAAATCTATCCATAACCCTAGATTTAACCCTAACCTTAACCCTAAACCTAACCCTCTCTATAATCATAACAATAAACCTAGCCATACCCCTATCTCTAACCCTATCCATTACCCTAACCATAACCCTAACCCTAATTCTAAACCTGGTCCTAAACCTAACCGTATCCCTCACCCTAACCCTATCCATTACCCTTAACCTAACCTAAAACCTAAACCTAACACTATCTTTACACTAATCCTAACTCTAATGCTAATTCAAGCCCTAACATTAAACCTTAACCTATCCAAAACACTAATTGTGACACTGACCCAAAGAGTACTTTTGCTCTAAACCTGAACCTAACCTTAAACTTAACCTTTACACTAAATGTAGCCATAAACCTAAACAAAAAATTACTTTTAACCATAACACTAGACCGGAAATTAGCCATAGCCATAATTCTAGCCTTAAACTTAGGGTTAATCCTAGCCCAAACCATAAACCGAGCCTTAACCATAATTCTATTCCTCACCCTAGCCCTAAACCTACCTATAACCTCATCCGATACCCAAAAACTAACCATAATCCTAAACCTAACCCTAACCTTCACCCTAAACCTATGCCTAACACAAAGCCAAGTGCTAATCCTAGCCTTTATTTAATCCTATCCTAACCCTAAACCTAGCCATAACTAACTCTAACTCTTGCCCTAGCCCTAGCCTTAGTTCTATCCTTAGCCTTAATCCTAATCCTAGATCTAAGCCTATGTCTAAATCTAAACCTAACTCTAAATTTAATGGTAACAATAAGCCTAAACCAAACCCTAAAACTACCCCAACCATAATGCTAATCCTAAAACTTGCCCTATCTCTAGCACCAGCCATAAACCAAAACCAAGTCATAGCCCTAATCTTAACCCTTAACATAAATCAAACCCTAACCATACAACTAACCCTAAAACTAACTCTAAAACTAACCCTGACCCTGACACTGACCCTAACACTAATTCTAGCTCTAAACATCACCCTAATCTAAGATTAACCCTAACACTATATTTAGCCTTAACATAACCCTAAAACTAGCCTTAATCATAACCCTAGTTCATATATTAGTTATTGTCCTAACTGTAGCCCTAACCCTAACACAAATTCTATTCCTAATCTGAGCCCTAACCCTAGCTTTAAACGTAATACTAGCCCAAGTCCTAACCCAACAACTAGCCCTAACCCTAACTCTAAACCTATTATTTACACTAAGCCAAAACCTAACCCAAATGCTAACCTTAGTTCTAATCCTAATCCTTAGCCTAACTTAAAAATCTAATTGTAATACTAGTCTTAACCCTAGCCCTAATTCTACCTCTAAACCTAACCCTGACCCTCAACCTACCCTAACAATAACCATAGGTCTAAACCTGACCCCAACACTAAACCAAACCCTAACACTTGCCCTACTGGAACCCTATACTTATACCTAAGCCTAACACTAGATCTAGACACAAATCTAACCCTAAATATAGCTATAACTCTCGCCCTAGACCTAAACAAAAACCTAGCAGTAGCCGTAACAATAACCCTTAATCTAAACCAAACACTAACCCTATCCCTAGAACTAATCTTCGTCCTAATTCTGGCTCTAACCCTAACTCTAATCCTATCCCCAAAACTGACTCTAATTCTAACACTGAACCTAGCTTTAAACATGACACTAACTCAAAACCTAGACCTAACACTAGACCTAGCCATAACCCTAATCCTAAAACTAGCCCTAAACATAAGCCTAGATGTTACATTGCCCATAATCTGAACCCTAGCCCTAAACCTAACACAAAACCTAGCCCTAATCCTAGGCCTAAGCTAAGCTCTAAGCAAAACCCTTAGCCTAACCCTAGCCCTAAACCTTGCCCAAACCTAAGCCTCGCCTTAGACGTAACCCTAGCTCAAAGCCTAACCTTCACACTAAACATAACCCTAGCTCTGTCCTATACCCTATCCCTAACACTAGTCCTAATCTTAATGTTAAACCTAGCCTGAATTTTAGCTCTAACCATATCCTTTAACCTAATAATAACTCTAATCCTAATTAAACCCCATCCCTAACACTAAACCTAATTCTAAACTTAAATGTAAACCTAGACCTAAATCTAAACCTAACCTTCATTCTAGACATAACCCTAGTTCAAACACTAACCCTTACCCAAACCTAACTATAACCCTAGCCCTAAACTTAAAACTTACCCTAACCATAAAACTTACTCTAAATCACAGCCTAACCCTATCCCTAAACCTATCCCTAATCCTAGAGTTAATCCAAACCATAACCTAGCCCTAACTATATTTCTAAACCTATCCATTACACTAAACGTAACACTAAACCTAATGGTAACCCTAACCCGATTTCTAAACCTAACTCATCCATTACCCTAAAACTTAACTGAAACCTAAACTAAACCCTATCCATTACCCTAATCCTAAACCTAACCCTATTGCTAATTTGACGCTTAACACTAAACTTTAGCTAAACCAAATGCTAACCCTGACCCTGACCATAACCCTAATAATAACCCTAGCTCTAAAACTAACCTTTAACATAAACCTAACTCTTACACTAATCCTAGCCATAACCTATTCCTAAAACTATTATTAACATTAACCCTAGACCTGATATTAGCCCTAGACCTGGTCCTAGCCATAACCCTAACAGAAACCCTAGCCCTTTACCTAGCCCTAAACCAAGCATTAATCCTAAACTGAACCATATACTAGGCCTAATCCTAATTCTACCCCTCATCCTATCCCTAAAGATAGCTATAACCCCACCCATTCCCCTAAACTTAATCTTAACACCGATGCTAACCCTAACTCTAATCCAACCCCTTAGTCTAAACCTTACACTAACCCTAGCCTTAATACTAGCACTAATGTAGCACTAACCGTAACACTAACCCTAGCCCCAATTCTATCCCTAATTTAGCTCTAACCCTAACACTATTTATAGCCCTAATCCTAGCCCTAATTTAGCCCTAACTCTAACACTAACACTAGCCCTAATCCTACCCCAATTTATCCCTAAACCTATCCCTAACCCTAGCCTTAATCCTAGCATTAATTTAGCCCTAATCCTAACACTAACCCTAAGACTACTACTATGACTAACTCTAATTCTCTCCCTAGCCGTATACTTACTTCTAACGATATTCGTTATGATAACCCTAAACCTCAGCGTAACCCTAGCCCTAGCACTAGCCCTAGCACTAGCCCTAACCCTAGATCTAACCCAACTCTAAATCTAAACCTAATTCTGAGCATAAACCTCAACGTATCTCTAGCCCTAACCATGATGCTAATCATAATCTAGCCATAATCATAGCCCTAGCCCTAAAACATAACCAACCTGTATCCCTAAACCTTAACATAAGCCAAACCCTAACCATACAACTACTACTAACTTTAGCCCTGATTCGAGTTCTAACCCTAACCCTAAAATGTGGTGAGCCGCTTCTGCCGTTTATGCAAATTATGGTCGCCATTACAAGATGGCGCTGGCTCCGCTGTGGTCTGTGACAAACAACTCCTTATTTGGGAGAGTTGGCGCATGACTTTTCATCACCCTATGAGAAAGCTCCACGTGGCTGCTTTGCATTGGGGCTTGAGATGCTTTATTAAGGCTGGGAGGGGCATCCGAGGGGGTAGAAGAA
>NW_026001656.1:1165091-1270844 GCF_001458135.2 Marmota marmota marmota | reverse complement strand
TACACCTTACTCTTAACCTGGCCCTTACCCTAAACCTAACATTAGACCTAGGCATGAACCTAACCCTATAACTATCCCTAGCTGTAACCCTAAACCTGACCACTATCCCTATCCCTAAAACCTTGCCTTAACCCCTAACACAAACCCTAGCCCTCATCCTAACCCCAAATATAGCCCTTAATCCTAACACAAACCTAACTCTAGACCTAAACCTAATTCTAATCATCACCATAGCCCTACACCTAGCTATAACCCCATCCCTTCCCCTAAACATAACCCTAAACCTAATCCTAAACATAGCCCTATTCCTAGTTCTAACCCTATCTTTTACCTAATCCTAGCCATAAACCAAGACCTAACAGTAGCCCTATCCTTAGCCCTATATCTAACACTAGACTTAATCCTAAATCTAAATCTAATTTTAAACATAGGCTAAACCTAAACCTAACACTAGCCCTAAACCTAAATGCTAAGCACCTAAAACTAGCCCTAACAATAGCCCTAGCCCCCCCCCGAAAAAAAAAAAAAAAAACGAGCCATAGCCCTAACTTTAAAACTTAACCTAAACAAAAACCTAACCCTACACGTAGCCCTAACCCTAGCCCTAATTCGAGTCCAAACCCTAAACCTAAAACTTCTCTGACCTTGAATTTGACCCTAACACTAACCCTAGCTCTAAATGTTATAACTAACACTGCCACTAGACCTAATCCTAACCCTAATCCTATAACTAGCCCAAATTGTAACACTAGTCCATACATTGGCTATAACTCTGAAACTAGCCCTAACTCTAACCAAAACCTAGCCTTAATGCAAGACCTAACATTAGCTTTAAACCAAAACCTAAACCTAACACTAGCCCTAACCCTAACCCTAAGCATAGCCCTAATAGTAGCTCTAATCTTGTCCCTTACCCTAAGCTAACCCTAAACCTAATGTTAACCCTATGCCTAACCCTAATCCTTAGCCTAACCCAAAACCTCACCCTATTACTAGTCCTAACCCTAGCTCTCATTCTAGCTCTAACAATAAACCAAACAGTAAACCTAACCCTGACACTTATTCTGACCCTAACGGTAATTGTATGTCTAAACCTGACCCTAACGATATACCGAACCCTAACCCTAGCACTATCAATAAACCTATACCTAAACCTAAAATTAATACCAGCCATAGATCTATACCTAATCCTAAATCTAGCCATATCTCTAGCCCTAGACCTAAACAAAAACCTAGCTCTATCCCTAATGATAAAACATAACCTAACACAAAAAGTAACCCTATGCCTAGATCTATCTCTAGTTATAATTCTGGGGTTAACCCTAACCCTAACTATAACCTGAACACTGACCCTGACCCTAACACTAACCCTAGCTCTAAAAATCACGCTAGTGATAACCCTAACCCTAACACTTGATCTAGCCATAACACTTATCCAAAAAGTAGCCCTAATCATAACCCTGGTTTATACATTAGTTGTAGGCCTAACACTAGCCCCAACCTAACCCAAAACCTAGTCCTAAGCCAAGAGTTAACCCTAGTTTTAACCCTAACACTAAAACTAGCCCTAAACCATACCCTAACCCTAGATCTATCCCTAGCTTTTACCCTATCCATTAACTTAATCTAAACCCTAAACCTAAGGCTGACTCAATCCTAATCTTAATCTTTAGCCTAACCCAAACCCTAACCCTATTACTAGTCCTAACCATAACCTTCATTCTAGCTCTAACCCTAACCCAAACCCAAACCATAACCTTGACACTTATTCTGACCCTAACAATAACCACAGGTATGAACCTGACCCTAACCCGAAACCGAACCCTAACATTAGTCCTACAGGTAATCCTATACTTAAACCTAAACATAAGACTAGCCCTAGACTTAAACCTATTCCTAAATCTAGCCATCTCTATCCCTAGACCTGAACAAAAACTTAGCCTTAGACTTAACATTAACCCTTAACCTAACCCAAACACTAACCCTATCCCTATATTTAACCATAGTTCTAATTCTGGCACTAAACCCAACACTAACTCTAATCTGAACACTGGCCCTGATCCTAGCTCCAAAGCTAACCCTAAACCAAAATGTAATCCTAATATTAGACCTAGCCATAACCCTAACCCTAAAACTAGCCCTAATCATAACCCTAGCTCTTACATTACCCATGGCCCTAAACCTAGGCCTAAACTAACACAAAACTTAGCCCTAATCCTAGGCCTGAACATAGCCCTAAGTGTAACCCTAAACCGAACCCTAGCCCTAACCCTAACCCTAAGCCTCGCTTTAGACCTAACCCTAGCTAAAAGCTTAACCTTTACCCTTAACATAACCCTAGCCCTATCCCAAACCCTAACCTAAAACTAGCCCTAATCCTAATATTAACCATAGCCCTAAACATAGCTCTAATTATTTCAATTACCTAACCCTAGACCTAATCCTAACCATAACCATAGCCCTAAACCTAGCTCTAATTCTATCCATTACTCTAAACATAATCCTAACCCTAATGCTAAACCTAGGCTTAACCCTAACCCTATAACAATTCCTAAACCTATCGATTGCCTTAATTCTAACCTGAACCCTCTTCCTAAGCCTATTCATTACCCTAACTCTAACTCTAAACCTAATGCTAATCCGAGCCCTCAACCTAAACCTTAACATAAACCAAACTTTAAGCCAAACACTAACCCTAATAATACACATAGCTTTAAACTTGACCATTACCCTAAATCTAACCATTACACTAGACCTAACCATAAACATAAACTGAAAACTATCCCTAACTTTAACCCTAGACCTGACATTTGCCCTAGCCCTAGTACTAGCCCTAACCCTAACATGAACACTAGCTCTCATCCTAGCCCAATACCTTGCCTTAATCATAACCCTAACCCTAATTCTAACCCTTTCCCTAGCCCTAAACCTAGTTATAACCCCATTGCTTACCCTAAACCTAACCAAAAATGCTAACCCTAACAATAATCCTAGCCCTAACCTTAACCCTAGGATTCACCTTAACACTAAACCTAGCCCTAATCCTAAACCTAACCCTAGCCCTAGCTTTAAGAGTAACTATAACTCTCACCCTAGCCTTAGGCCTAAATCTAACCCTTTCACTTACCATAACCTTATTCCTAGTCATAGCCTAGAATAATCCTAGCCCTAACCATACACCTTGCCCTAAACTTAGATCTAAACCTAACTCTAAATCTAAGAGTAATTCTACACCTAAACCTAACTCTAACACTAGCTTAACTCTAATGCTAATCCTAAAACTAGCCCTAACCATAGGCTTAGCCATAAAACAAAACTGAGCCATAGCACTAACCCTAAACTTTTACCTAAACAAAACATAACCTTATATACAGCTCTAAGCCTAGCCCTAATTTGAGTCCTAATCTTAACCATAAAACTACCCTGGAACCTGTCTCTATAATTGATACTAACTCTACCTCTAAACATCACCCTAAACCTAAACCTTAACCTAATATTAGACCTAGTCCTAACCCTAATTCTAAAACTAATTCTAATCATAACCCTAGATAAAACATTAGCTGTAACCTTAAACCTAATGCTAACCAAAACCTAGCCCAAATCTTATACTTAACCCTAGCTTTCACCCTAACCCTAACCCTAACACTAGCCCTAACACTGACCTGAACCCTAGCTCTAACCCTAGCTCTAAACTTATACTTTACCCTAGCCAAACCCCAACTGTAATGCTAATTCTAGTGCTAAAACTAATCCTTAGTCTAACCCAAAACACAGACCCTGACAATAACACTAACCCTAGCTATAAAACTGACCCTAACTGAAACCTAAAACTATCACTAGACCTAGCCATAATTGTAAACATAACCCTTACATTTTCATAGCACTAAAACTAGCTCTAAACCTAACACAAAACATAGCCCTAATCCTAGGCCTATCTGTAGCCCAAAGCACAACCCTATACCTAACCTAAGTTTATCCCTTACCCTATGCCTAACCCTCACGCTAACCCTAACTCTCAACTTAGACCTAATCTTAGATAAAACCCAAAACCGAACCAAAAACATAACCCTAACCTTATCCCTAAACCTAATCCTAATCCTATCCATAATCATAATGTTAAAACTAGCCCTAATACTATCTCTAAAATTATCAATTACCCTAAACCGAACCTTAACCCTAATGGTAACCATAGCTCTAATCCTAATTGTAAACCTAATCCTAGACCAAATCGTAAACCTAACCCTCACCATAGACTTAAACATAGTTAAAACCCTAAACCTTATTCTAACACTAACCCTAGCCCAATCCCTAACACTAACCCTTAACCTAAAACTACCCCTAACCCTAACCTGACATCTAACCCTATCCATTACCCTAACTCAAATGATAATCTTAGCCCTAACCTTAAAACTAACCCTAAACCTAAAACTACCCCTACCCCTAACCCGATATCTAACCCTATCCATTAACCTAACTCTACATATAACCTTAGCTCTAACCCTAACACTATCCCTAACCTTAACTGCAAATGTAATCCTAGACATAATCCTAAACCCAATGCTCACCCTAGCACTAACCCTAGCTCAAAATCTAATGTGTACCCTAAACATAACCCAAACCCTAACCCTAGCCATAGCCCTAACCCTAACCCTAACTCTAGCCCTAATCCTATCCAATACCCTAGCTCTAATGCTATTCATTACCCTAAAAATAACCCTCACCAAAGTGCTAAACCGAGGCCTAATCCTACCCTAACCCTACAAATTACACTAATCTTAACATGAATCCTAAACCTAAATGTATCCATAAACCTAACATTAATTCTAACCCTAATGCTAATTTAAGCCCTAACCCTAATAATTAACATAAACCCAAAACCTGACCCTGACCCCAAAATTAAACCTTACTTTTAACCTGGGCCTTACCCTAAACCTAACATTAGACCTAGACATAAACCTAACCCTATAACTATCCCTTGCTCTAACCCTAAACCTGACATTATCTCTATCCCTATAACTTACCCTAACCCTAACACAAACACTATCCCTCATCCTAACACTGAATCAAGCCTTAATTCTAACACAAAACTAACCCTACACCTAAACCTAATTCTAACCGTTGCCCTAGCACTAAACCTAGCTATAACCCCGTCCCTTCCCCTAAACCTAATCCTAAACGTAATCTTAAACACAGCCCTAACAATAGGCCTAATGCTAACACCAATCCTAGACATATTCCTAGCCCAATTTAGCCCTAAACTTAACCCTAACCCTAGACTTAAGACTAACCATAACTATTGCCCTAGCTCTATTCCTAGTTCTAACCCTATCCCTTACCATAACCCAAACACTAGACCTAACCTTAGCCCTAACCCTAGCCATAGCCCTAACCCTAGAATTAACCATAACTCTAAATGTACCCCTAAGCCTAACTCTCCCTATCACTAGCAATAACACTAATATTAATTGTAAAACTACCCTTAACTTTAGCCTTAGCCATAAAATATAACGAGCCATAGCACTAACCCTAACCTTTAACCTAAACCAAATCCTAACCCAACATCTAGCCCTAAGCCTACCATTAATTCAAGTCCTATCCCCAACCCTAAAACTAACCTTGACCCTGACTCTGAACCTAACACTAACACTAGCTCCAAACATCACCCTGAACTTAAATCTAACCACAAAACTAGACTTAGAATTAACCAAACCCTAAAACTAGCCCTAATTATAACCCTAGATCTTACATTAGCTGTATCCCTAACACTAGCCCTAATGTAACCCAAAATCTAGCCCTAATGTGAGCCCCAACCCTAGCTTTATTCCTAACTCTAAACCTAAACCAAGTCCTAATTCTTACCTAAACCTAACCCTAACTTTAATCATGGACTAAACCTAAACCTAAAACTAACCCTAACACTAAAAAAACCCTAGCTCTAACCTTATCCATTACCCTAATCCTAACCCTAATGCTAACCCTTGGCTTAACCCTAAAACATTCAATAACCCTAACCTATCCAATACCCTAAACATAAGCCTAACCCTTAACCTAACCAAACACTAAAGCTAGACGTAACACTAACCCTAAAACTAGCCCTAATTGTAAAACTAGTTCTTACATTAGCCGTAGCCCTAATCCTAACACAAAACCTAATCTAGCCCTAATCCAAGCTCTTACCCTAGCTGTAACCCTAACCCTAAAACTAACCCTAGCCCTAACTCTAACCCTAACCCTAGCCCTAAAACTAGAACTAACCCTATCCCTTACCCTAAGCCAAACTCTAACCCTAAAGCTACCCTAGTCCTAAACCTAATTCTTAGCCTAACCCAAAACCTAACTCTATTACTAGTCCTAACCCTAACCCTCAATCTAGCTCTATCACTATCCCAAACCCTAACCCTAACCCTGATCCTTTTTCTGATTCTAACACTAATCATAGGTCTAAACCTGACCCTAAACCTAAACTGACCCCTAACATTAGCACTATCAGTAACCCTATAACTAAACCTTTCCCTAACACTAGACCTAGACCTACACTTAATCATTTATGTGGTGATAACTCTAGGCCTAGACCTAAACAAAAACTTAGTCCTAGCCCTAATAATTACCCTTAACCTAACCCAAACACTAACCCTACCCCTAGACCAAACCCTAGTTCTAATGCTGTCCCTAACAATAAACCTAATCCTAACCCAAACACTGACCCTTACCTAAAAGAAACCTAAGCTCTAAAACTTATCCTAACAAAAAACATAACCCTAACACAAGACCTAGCCATATCACTAACCCTGAAACTATCCATCACCATAGGCCAAAAACTACCTCTAACTCTATCCATTACCCTAACCCTAATCCTAACCATAATGCTAACCCTAGCTCTAACACTCACAGTGACTCTAACTCTAATCCTCATCTTAGTCCAAACACTAGCTCAATCCCTAAACGTTAAACTTAACCTAACCCTAAGACTAACCCATGGCCTAAACCTAAACCTAACCTTAACTCTATACCTAAACCTAGCTCTAAGGCTTAAACTTAATGATAACCCTAGCCCTAATCCTAGCTCTAAACCTACCCATTAACCTGACCCTAACCCTAATCCTGATGATAAGACTAGCCCTGATCCTAAATCTACCCTAACCCTAACCCTAAACATAACTATAAACCTAACCCATGCCATAGAGCTAATGCTTGCTCAAACCCTAAGCATTACCCAAAATCTAACACTAAACCTATCCCTAACCCTAAACTTAAGCCTAAACCTAACCCTAACTCTAACCCTAACATGACATCAAACCCTATCCAATATCCTAAACCTAATGATAACACTAGCCCTAACCTTAACACTAACCTTGAGCCTAACCATAACTATAACCTAGACCTAACCCTAAACCTAACCCTTGCCCTAGTGCTAACCATATCTCAAAGTCTAAACCATACCCTAAACCTAAACCTAACTGTAACCCTCAGCCTAACCCTAACTATAGCCCTAATAATAATCATAACACTAGCCCTAACCCTATCCTTTACCCTAAGCACAACCATTACCCTAAGGCTAACTATAGGCCTAACCCTAACCCTTTTGCTAACTCTATCCCTATCAATTACTCTACACCTAACACGAACCCTAAACCTAAACCTATCATTACCCTAACCAAACCCTAATGCTAATTCAAGCTCTAAACCTAAACCCTAACCTAAACCAAACTCAAAACCTAATTCTACCACTAATAATACCCCTAGCTCTAAACCTGACCCTTACCATAAACTGAACCCTTCACTAGATCTAGCCATAAATCCAACCTTCAATCTATCCCTAATGTAAGCCTAGACCTTACCCTAGCCCTAGCCCTAATTTTTGCCATAACCCTAAAACAAACCCTAGCCCTCATCTAAGCCCTAAACATAGCCTTATTACTAAACCAAACTATAAACCCAGCCCTAACCGAATTCTAACCTTCAACCTAGCCCTAAAACTAGCTCTAACCCCATCCCTTCCCCTAAACCTAACCCTATCCCTAAACGTAAACCTAAGTCTAAAACAAGGCTTAACCCTAATACAAATGCTAGAATTATTCCTAGCCCTAATTTAGCCCTAAACCTAACCTAAACCTAGCCCAAAGACTAACTCTAACTCTCATCCTATTCCTATTTCTAGTTCTAATCCTATCCCTTACCATAATGCTATCACTTGCCTTTATATTAGCCCTAAGCCTAGCTCTAGCTCTAATCCTATATCTACCCCTAACTATAAACCTAACCCTAACCCTAAGCTAAACCTCTCACTAAAACAAGCTGTAACACTAATGCCAATCCTAAAACTAGCCCTTAGCTAGCCCTAGCCCTAAAACACAACCGAGCCATAGCCCTAACCCTAAACTTTAACATAAACCAAACCCTAAGCCTACACCTAGCCCTAAACCTAGATTTAATTCGAGTCCTATCCCTAACCCTGAAAAAAACCCTGACTCTGACACTGACCCTAACACTAACCCTAGCAATAAAAATCACTAAAAACCTAAACCTAAATCTAACCCTAGACCTAGCCCTAACTCTAACCCTAAAACTAGTTCTAATCATAACCCTAGTTGTTACATTGGCTGTAGCCTTAAACCTAGCCCTAACCTAACCCAAAACCTATCCCTAATTGGAGCCATAACACTACCTTTAAAATTAAACATAACCATAATTCTAGCCTTAACGCTTACCCTAAATCTAACCCTAACCCTAATCCCTGACATAACCCAAAACCTAACCCTAACCCAAGCCTTAATCCTAATCATAAACCTAGCCCTAACCTGAGCTGTAACCATATTCATTACCCTAATCCTCATCCTAAACCTAATGCTAACCCTAGGATAACCCTCAACCTATCCCTGCCCCTAAAGTTATACATTACCCTAAACCTAACCTGAACCCTGAACATAAACATATCCATCAACCTAATCCTAACCCTAATAATCCTAACCCTAAAACTATCTCTAACCATAACCTAGACCTGACATTAGCTCTAGCCTTAATGAAGCCCTAACCCTAAAACAAACTCTAGCCCTAATCCTAGCCCTAATCTTAGCCTTAATTGTAAGCCTAAACATAACTATAGCCCTAACCCTAATTTTAACCCTCACCCTAGTTCTAAAGCTACCTATAACATCATACCTAACCATAAGCATAACCATAACCCTAGCCATAAACCTAGGCTCAGCCTTAATAAAAACCCTAGCTCTAATCTTAGTTCTCATTAAGCCATGATTCTAATGCTAAATCTAACCCTTACAGTAAGACTAACTCTAACTCTTGCCCTAGAGTTATTCTTAGTTATAACCCTATCCCTTATGATAACTCAAACCATAGCCCTAACCCTACACCTAACCTTTGTGGTAGCCCTAAACCTATATCTAACCTTAACTCTAAGCCTAAAACACACCCTAACACTAGCTGTAACCCTAAAGATAATTTGAAAACTAGTCCTAACCCTTGACCCAGTTGTCAAGCATAAAAAGAGACATTTCACTGACCCTAACCCTTAACCTAAAACAAAACCTAACCCTACACCTAGCCCAAGTTTAGCCCTAATTTGAGTCCTAACCCTAACCCTAGAACTAATACTAACCCAGACTCTGACCTTAACACTAACCCTAGCTCTACACATCACCCTATCCCTAAACCTAAACCTAACACTAAACCTCACCCTAAACCTAACCCTAATACTAGCCCTAATCATAATGCCAGTTTTAAATTAGCCATAGCCCTAAACCTAACACAAAATCTAGTCCTAATCTAAGGCCTAACCCTAGCTTTAACACTAACCCTAACCCTAATCCTAGCTCTAACCCTATTTCTTACACTTAGTCAAACCCTTACCCTATTGCTAACCTATTCCTAACCCTAATTCTATGCTTACCCAAAACCCTAACTCTATTACTAATCTTAACCTAATCCTCATTCTAGCTCTTAACTTAACCCAAACCCTAAATCTAATGCTGACCCTTATTCTGACCCTAACAATAAACCTAGGTTTAAACCTGACCATAAACCTTATCTGAAACCTAAAACTAGCCCAGAATTTAACCCTAAACCTAAACCTAATAATAACACTTCCCCTAGACCTAAGCCTAATCCTAAATATAGACATAACCCTAGCTTTATCCCTAACAATAACCCTTAATCTAAACAAACACTAACTCTATCCCTAGACCTAATCCTAGTCCTCATTTTGGACCTAACCATAAACCTAATCCTAACCTAAAACCTGACACCTATCCTAACAAAAACCCTATCTCTAAATCCTTTCCTAACCCAAAAACTAACCCTAACACTAGACAAACTCTAAATCTAGACATAACCATAACTCTAGCTCTTACATTACCCATATACCTAATACTAGCCCTAAACCTCACACAAAACCTAGCCCTAATTACAGCCCTAAACCTAACCCAAAGCATAACTCTAACCCGAAACCTAGTGCTAACCCTAACACTCGTTCTAGTCCTAACCCTAGCTCAAACCCTAAACCTTACCCTAAAATAACCCTAGCCCAAACCCTAAACCTCACTCTATCTCTAGCCCTAATCCTAACTGTAACCATAGTCCAAACCCTAGCTCTAATTCTATCCATTACACTAAAAATAACCCTAAAATTAATGCTAACAAGAGCCCTAAACCTAACCCTAAGCCTACCCTAGCCCAGAGTGAAAACGTAACAGTCGCCCTAGCCCTAAACCTAGCTCAATCCCTAACCCTTACACTTAACCTAAATCTAAAACTAACCCAAGGCCTAACTCTAAACCTAACCCCAGCCCTAATCCTAACCTTAACCCTAGCCCTAACCCTAGCTCGAACCCTACCCATTACTCTAACCCTAAACTAACTCTAACGATAACAATAGACCTAAAGCTAAACCTACCCTAACCCTAAACATAAACCCAACCCTACAACTAACAGTGAACCTAACCCTAATCCTAAACCTAATCTAGCTCAAACTCTAACCCTAATCCTAAACCTAAACCTAAGGCTAACCTAAACCTAAACCTATCTTTAACTTGACATCTAAACCTATTACCCTAAGCCTAATGATAACCCTAGCCCTAACCGTTACACTAACCATGACCATAACCCTAGACCAAACCCTAAATTGATCTTAGCCATAGAAAAAATCCTAGCTCAAACCCTAAACTGTACCCTAAACATAATCCTAAGTGTAATCCCCGCCCTAACCCTGACCCTAACCCTAACTCTAGCCCTTATCCTAACCATTATCCTAGCCCTAACCCTAGGTCTAACCCTATAAATTACCCTAACAATAACCGGAACCCTAATGCTAATCATAGGCCTAAACCTAAACCTATCACAAACCCTAACCATTTCCATTACCTCAAACCTAACCTAACCCTAAACCTAACACTATCCATTACACTAACCCTAACTCTACCTTTATGCTAATTTGAGCCTTAATGCTAAACCTTAACATAACCCAAACCTGAAGCCTGACCCTTACCCTAACAATACCCCAGCTCTTAAACTGATCCTTTCCCTAAATGTAACACTTTAATTTGACCTAGCCATAAACCTAACCCTAAAAATATCACTAACTATAAACCTAGACCTGACATTAGTCCTAGCCCTAATTCTTGCCCTAAACCTGGAAAAAAAAAAAAAAAAAAAAAAAAACTAGCCCTAATCCTAGCATTAAATCTATCCTTAATCGTAAACCGTTACATCACTGTACCCTAACCCTAAAGCTAATCATAAAACTAGCCCTAACCTAACCATAGCACTAAAACAAAACCGAGCAACAGGCCTAACACTAACCTTAACTTAAACCAAACCCTAGCACTACACCTAGATCTAACCCTATCCCTAATTCAAGTCCTAATCATAACCTTAAAAGTAAACCTGAACCTGACTTATATACTAACACTCATCCTAGCTCTAAAAACCACCCTAAATTTTAACTGAACACTAACAGTAACCCTAGCCGTAATTCGAGTCCCAACCCTAACCATAAAACTAACCCTGACCTGACTGATATCCTAACACTAACAATAGCTATAAATATCACCCTAATCTTAAACCTAACCCTAACACTTGGCCTATCCCTACCCCTAACCCTAATTTTAACCGTAGTTCTTATATTAGACATTGCCCTAACCCTAGCCTTAAACCCTCACACAAAAACTGGCCCTAATCTGAGCCCTAAATTAACATTAACCCTAACCATAAACCTAAGCCTAGCCCTAACCCTATCACTTACCCTGAGCAAAACCTTAACCCTAATGGTAACCCTAGATCTATCCCTAATCCTTAGGCTAACCAAATCCTAACCTTTTTAATACTCCTAACACCAGATCTCATTCTAGCTCTAACACTATCCCAAACCCTAACCCTCACACTGACCCTTATTCTGACCATAACGTAAAACCTAGGACTAAACCTGACCCTAATCCTAAACCAAATCATAGTCCTTCTTGTAACCTTAAACCTAAACCTAACCCTACCACTAGCTCTAGACCTAAACCTAATCCTAAATGTAGCCTGAACTCTAGCTCTATACCTAAACAAAATCCTAGCCCTAGCCCTAAAATAAACCTTTACCTAACCCAAACATTAACTCTACCCCTAGACCTAAACCTAGTCCTAATTCTGGCTTTAATCTTAACTTTAACTCTAACCCAAACACTGACCCTGCCTTTAACACTTAACCTACTTCTAAACCTGAAACTAATCAAAACCTAAACCTAATTCTAGACCCAGCCATAACCCTAAAACTAAAACTAGCATTAATCATAACTCTAGATCTCACATTACCCATAGCCCTAACCCTAGGCCTAAACCTAACATTAAACATAGAGCCAATTTTAGGCCTAAAACTATCCCTAAGCATAACCCTAATACTAACACTAGACCTATACCTAACCCTAGCCCTCGCCTAATATAGCTCAAAGCCTAACCATTACACTAAACATAAGCCTAGCTCTATCTCTAAGTCTCACCCTAATCCTAGCCCAAATCCTAAACTCAACCTAGACCTAAACCTAGCTCTAAACCTACCCATTACCCTAACCCTAAACCTAACCTTATTGATAATCCTAGCTTGAACCCTAATGTTAACCCTAACCCTAACCGGAAAAATTCCCATAGACATAACCCTTAAATTAACACTCCGCATAGCCCTAACTCTAGATCAAACCATAAACCTAACCATCAACTTAAACATAACCACAGTTCTAATCCTAACCCTATCACTAATTCTAACCCTAAACCAAAATCTAAACCTAACCTAACCCTATCTCTTACCTTAACACTAACCCTAATGTTAATGATAACTCTAGCCCTAAATCTAGCACTACACCTATACCTAACCCTAGCCCTAATTCGAGTCTTAATCATAACCTTAAAAATTAAACTGAACCTGACTTATATCTTAACCCTTATCCTAGCTCTGAATATCACCCTAACCCTAAACCTACCGAAATCCTATCCCTAGACCTAACCCTGAACCTAGCCCTAACTCTAGCTCAACCTAAACTTTATGCTAAACATAACCCTAAACCTATCCCTAACCCTAGTTCTGACACTAACTCTAACCCTAACTCAAGGCATATTCCTAACCATAACTCTAGCTCTAACCCTATCAATTACCCTAAACATAACCCTTACCCTAATGCTAACTCTAAGCCTAACCCTAGCCCTATCACTAACGCTAACTGTATCAATTACCCTACACCAAACCTGAACCTTAAAACAAAACCTAACTATACCGTAACCCTAAACCTAATGCTAATTTGAGCCATAAACCTAAATACTTATCTAAGCTAAACCCTAATCCTAATTATTCCCTGAGCTCTAAACTTGACCCTTACCCTAAATCTAACCCTTACACTAGACATAGACATAAGACTAACCCTAAAACTATCTTTAAACATAAACCTAGACCTGATATTAGTCCTAGCACTAATCTTGGCCTGAATCTAAAACAAACACAAGCCCTCATCCTAGCCCTAAACCTAAATCTAACCCTAACCCTATGTCTAAACCTATTTATAAAACCATTCTTTATCCTAAACTTAAAACTAACCCTATCCTTATTACTAGGCCTAAGCTGAACACTAAACCTAGCCCTAATTGTAGCCCTAATTTAACCCTATCCTGAACCCTAACTCTAATTTTAGCCCTATCACTAACTCTCACACTAGCCCTATCCCTATTTCTAACCTTATCCCTTACCATAACTCTAACAATAACCCTAAACCTTGCCCTATCCTTAATTCTATCCTAATCTTAGATGTAAATCTAACTATAATTGTAACCCTAACCCTAAGTCTAAGCCTAAAACTAACACTAGCCCTAACCCTAATACTAATTGTAAAACTAGTCCTAACCCTAACACTAGGACTAAAACAAAACTGAGCAATAGACCTAACCATAAACCTTAACTTAAACCAAACCCTAAACTTCTAGAAGAACTAATCCTCCCCCTAATCAAATCCTAACCCTAACCTTAAAACTAACCCTGACTCTGATTCATATCCTAACACTCACCCTAGCTCTAAACATAACTCTAACCTTAAACCAAACCCTAACAGTAAACCTAGCCTTAATTCAAGTCCTAACTTAAAACCTAAAACTAACCCTGACCCTTACTCCTATCCTAAAATTAACTCTAGCTCTAAATATCACCCTAACCTTAAATTAACACTAACACTAGAACTACCCCTAACCCTAACCCTAAAGCTAACCCTAATTGTAACCCTGGTTCTTACATGACCTGTTGCCCTAACCCTAGCCGTAATACTAACACAAAAACTATCCCTAATCCGAGCCCTACACCTAGCTTTAGCCCTAACCCTAACCCTAATCCTACCCCTAACACTAGCTCTAACACTATCCATAACCCTAAGCAAAACCCTAACCCTAAAGGTAACCCTAGACCTATCACTAATCCTCAGGCTAATCAAAACTCTCACCATATTAATAGTCCTAACCCTGGCCCTCATTCTAGCTCTAACCTATCCCAAACCTTAACCCTAACCCTGAAACTTATTCTGACCATAACACTAACCTAGGTCTAAACCTGACCCTAACACTAGACGAAACCATAACACTAGCCCTACCAGTACACTTATACTTAAACCCGACCCTATCACTAGCCCTAGACCTAAACCTAATAGTATATGTAGCCTTCACTCTAGCTCTAGACCAAAACAAAAACCTAGCATTAGCCCTAACAATAAACCTTAAATTAATGCAAAGACTAACCATACCACTAGATATAAACCTAGTCCCAATTCTGGCTTTAACCTTAACTCTAACTCTAAACTGAACACTGATCCTGCCTTTAACACTAAACCTATATCTAAACCTTCCCCTAACTGAAAACCTAAACCTAACACTAGACTTATCCATAACCCTAACCCTAGAACTAGCCCCAATAATAATCCTAGCTCTTACATTATCCATAGCCCTAACTCTATGCCTTAACCTAACAAAAACCTAGAGCGAATTCTAGGCCTAAATCTAGCCCTAAGCATAAACCCAACCTTAACCCTAGCCCTAACCTAAACACTGAACCTAACCCTAGCTTTAGTCTTAAACCTTCCTCAAAGCCTAACCCTTACCATAAATATAAACTTAGACCAATACCTTAATCTAAACCCTAACCCTAGCCCTAAACCTAAACCTAACTCTAAATATACACCTTACCTAACCATACACCTGACTGTATTGATAACCCTAGCATTAAACAAAACTGTAAGCCTAACCCTAACCAGAAAACTAACAATAGACCTAACTCTAAAACTAACACTCATCATATTCCTAACCATAGCTCAAAACCTAACCCATAACATATAACTAAACATAACCGTAGCCTTAACATTAACCCTAAAACTAAATCTAACCCTAAACTTAAAACTAAACCTACATCTAAACTTATCCATTACCCTAACCCTTATCCTAACCCTAATGATAACCCTAGCCCTAACCTTAAACCTAACCCTAAACCTAGCATAATCCTGTCTCTAGACCTAAGGCTGAACCTAATCCTTGACCTAGCCCTAGCACTAACACTAACTCAAACTCTAGCCCTTACCCTAAACATAACCATAGCCAAATAGGTCTAACTCTATTTATTGCCCTAACCAGAACCCTAAAACGAAGGCTAAACCTAGCTCTAACCCTCACCCTAACTCTAATTCTATCACTAGCCCTGATTCTAACCTGAAGCCTCAACCTAGCCCTAACACTTACTCAATCTCTGACGCTTACCCTTAACCTAACCATAAGTAAATGATAAGCCTAACCCAAACCCTAACCCTAGCCTAACCCTAAAGTTAAAACTAGACTGAACCTTAGCTTCAACGGTACCCATTACCCTAACAATAATCATAAATGTCATGGTAATCCTACTACTAACCCTAAACCTACTGTAACCCTAACTGTAAACCTAACCCTAGACCTAACCATAAACCTAACCCTTGTCATAGTCCTAACTCTAGCTCAAACTCTAACAATTATGCTAAACTTAACACTAACGCTAGTCCTAAACCTAAACCTAAGCCTAACCCTAACCCTATATCTAAACCTGTCCATTACCTTAACTCTAATGATAACCATAATCCTAACCCTAGTCCTAATCCTAAACCTAACCCTAACCCACTTACCCTAGCTCAAACACTAACCCATACCTAAACTTAACCCTAGCCTTAACCCTAACCCTAACCCTAAATCTAGCCCTAATCCTAAACATAACCCTAACCCTAAACCTAGCTCTAACACTATCCATTACCCTAATGATAACCATAAACTAATGCTAACCCTAGGCCTAACCGTAATCCTATCCATTACCCTAAATCTAACCTGAGCCCTAAACCTAACCTGAAGCCTAAACCTAACCTTATCCACTACCCTAACCCTAACTCTAAATCAAAAGCTAATTTGAGCCCTAAACCTAAACCTCAATGTAACACAAAGCCGAAACCTGACCATGACCATTATAATACCCCTAGCTCCAAACGTGAAACTTACCCTAAACCAAACTCTGACACTAGACCTAGCCATAAATATTACCCTAATACTATCAATAACCATAACCCATGACCTGACATTAGCTCCAGTCCTAATTCTTACCATAACCCTAAAACAAATAGTAGCCCTCATTCTAGCACTAATCCTAGCCTGGATCCTAACCCAAACCCTAACTCTAGCCATATCCCTAATTTTATTCCTCGCCCTAGTTCTGAACCTTGCTATAACCCCATCCCTTCCCTCAAATCTAATGCTAACTCTAACTCTAGACTTATCCCTTACACTAATTCTAGACCTGATCCTAGCCCTAATTTAACCCTAACCCTAACACTAGCACTAAGACCAACTCTAACTCTCACCCTAGCCCTATTCCTAGATCTAACCCTATCCCTTACTAAAACCCTAACACTTGCCCTAACCTTAGCCCTAAAACTAGCCCTAGCACTAATCCTAGAACTAACCATAACTCTAAGTCCACCCCTAACCATAAGCCTAAATCTCACACTAACACTAGCCCTAACACTAACACTAATCCTAAAACTAGCCCTAATCTAGTTCAAGTCCTAAAACAAAACCAAGCCATAGCCCTAACCCTAACCCTTAATGTAAACCAAAACCTAACCCTACACCTAGCCCTAACCTTAGCCCTTATTGCAGTCTAACCTAACCCTAAAACTAACTTTGAGCCTGACTCTGACCTTACACTAACCCTAGTTCTAATATCACCCTAAAAGTATACCTAACCCTAAAACTAGAACTAGCCCTAACCATAACCCTAAAAGTAGCACTATCATAACTCTAGTTCTTACATTAGCTGTAGTGCTAATCCTAGCCCTAACCTACCACAAAACCTAGCCCTAAATTGAGCCCTATATCTCGTTGTAGCCATAACCATAAAACTAGCCCTACCCATTATCCTATACCTAAACCTAACCCTAGACTTAATCCTAACAGTAATCCTAGCCCTCACTCTAGCTCTAACCCTATCCACTACCGTAAACATAAACCTAATCCTAATGCTAACCCTAGACTTAAACTTAAACCTAATCCTAAACCTAGACCTGACACTAACCCTAACCGTTGCACTAGCCCTAACCATAGCTCAGAACCTAACAATTACCCTAGGCCTAACCCTAGGCCTAACCCTAACCCTAACCTAACCCTAGGCCTAACCCCAACCTAACCCTAGGCCTAACACTTACCCTACACTAACCCTAGGCCTAAACCTAACCCTAACCCTAGCCCTAATCCTAACCATAACCCTAGACCTAAACCTATCCATTACCCTAAAGAAAAACCTAAACCAAACATAGCCCTAAACATAGCTCTAACCCCACCCATTACCCTAACCCTTACTGTAAAGTTCATGGTAACACTAGCCCTTTACCCTAATCCTAATCTAACCCTAACTGTAAACTTCACCCTAGTCTTAACCCTAAACCTACTCTAAACCTAACAGTAAACCTAACCCTAAAACTATCCATAAACCTAACCCTTGCCGTAGTACTAATCTTAGCTCAAACCCTAACAATTATGCTAAACTTAAAACTAACCCTAGTTCTAAACCTAAATCTAACCCTTTCCATTTAGGCCTAACCCTAAACCTATCGCAAACACTACCCCTATCCATTACCTAAACCTAACCTGAACACTAAACCTAACCCTATCAATTATGCTTACCTTAACCCTAACCCTAATGCAAATTTGAGCCCTAAAATTAACCAAAACCTAATCAACTCTCTGAAAAAAGATACTGACTCTAATAACACACATAGCTCTAAATCTGACCCTTACCTTAAACATAACCCTTAAACTAGAACTAGCCATAAAACTAACCCTAACTGTATCTCTAAACATAACCCTAGACCTGACATTAGCACTCTATCTAATTCTTGCTTTAAACCTAACACAGACCTGAGCCCTCATCCTAGACCTAAAACTAGCCTTAAACCTAACTCGACCCTATCCATAGTCCAAACCCTAATTACAACCCTTGCCCTAGTTCTGATCCTAGGTATAACCACATCCTTTCCTCTAAACTGAACCCTAACCCTAACACTGTCACTAACAATAACCCTCGCTCAAACCCTAGGCCTAATCCTAATACTAACCATAGCTCTAATCCTAGCCATAATTTATTACTAACTTCAACCCTAACTCTAAAGCTAGCCATAAGACTAATCTTAACTCTAGCCCTAGACCTATTTCTAGTACCAACCTTATCTATTGCCTAACCTTAACACTAGCCCTAACCTTAGTCCTAACCCTAGCCCTAATCCTAAACCTAGAACTAAACCTCACTCTAAATCTAACCCTAACTGTAAACCTGAACCTCACCCTAACATTAGCCTAACCCTAATTCTAATTTGAAAACTAGCCATAACCCTAGACATAGCCCACAAACACACTGAGCTATAGCCCTAATCCTAATCCTTAACTTAAAACAACTCCCAACGCTACACCTAGTACTAACCCTATTCCTACAACTAATATTGAACCTGACTCTGACTCTAAAACAACTTCTAAACATCACCCTAACCCTAAACTTATCCCAAACACTAGACCTAGCCCTAATCCTAACCCTAAAACTATCCCTAACCATAAAGCTAGTTTTTATATTAGCCATAGCTCTATCCCTAACACAAAAACTAGCCCTAATCTGAGCCTCAACCATAGATTTAAACCTAAACCTAACCCTAACCCTTACCCTAACCTTAACCCTAAAACTAACCCAAACCCTACCTCTAAGCCTATTCCTTACCCTAAGCCAAACTCTCACCCTTATGCTACCCCAGTTATAACCCTAATCCTTAGCATACCCTAACTCTATTACTAGTCCTAACCCTAGCCCTCATTTTATCTTTAACTTAACCGAAAGACTAAGCCTATCCCTTACCCTTATTATGACCCTAAAACTAACCCTAGGTCAAAGCCTGACATTACTGAACCCTAACACTAGCCCTAACAGTAAACCTATACCTAAGCTTAACCATAACACTGGCACTAGACCTAAACTTAATCCTAAATAAAGACATAACTCTAGCCCTAGTCCTAAACAAAAACCTAGCCCTAGCCCTAAAATAGCCCTTAACCTAATGCAAAGAAGTAGACCTAACCCTAGTTCTAATTCTGGCAATAACAATAAACCCAATGCTAACCCAAACACTGATGCTTACCCTAACACCAACCCTATCTCTAAACCTTATCCTAACCCAAAACTTAAACCTAACATTAGACATATCTATAACCCTAACCCAAAAAACTACCCATAACCATAAATTAGCTCTTACGTTACACATGGCCCTAACACTAGCCATAAACCTCACACAAAACCTAGCCCTAATATAAGCCCTAAACATACATGTAAGCATAACCCTAATCCTAATGCTAGCACAAACTCTAAACATAATACTTGCCGTATACCTAACCCTAGCTCAAAAATCTAACCCTGACCCTAAACGAAACCCTAGCTCTAACCATAACCCCAAACCTATCCCTAATCCTAACTGTAACCATAGCCCAAATCCTAGCTGTAACTTTATCCATTACCTTAAACATAACCCTAACCCTAAAGTTAAGCCTACCCCGACCCCGAACCCTACCCTTAACCCTAACCCTAACTGTAGCCCTGATTCTAATCCTAACCCTCAACCTATCCCTAACCCTAGCTCAAAACCTAACACTTACCCTAAACCTAACCCTAACACTAACCCTAGGCCAAACACTAACCCTAATCCTAACCATAACCCTAGACCTAACCTATCAATTACCCTAAACAAAAGCCTAAACCAAACAGCACTAAACATAGCTCTAACCTCACCCATTACCCTAACCCTAATTATAAACATAATGATGACACTATCCCTAACCCTAAACCTACTGTACCCTAACTGTAAACTTAACCCTAGTCCTAACATTAAACCTACTCTAACCATAACAGTAAACATAACCCTAGACCTAATCATAAACCTAAACCTTCCCTAGACCTAATCCTATCTCAAACCCTAAGAGTTACGCTAAATTTAACACTAACCCTAGTTCTAAACCTAAATCTAACCCTATCCATTTAGGCCTAACCCTAAACCTATCGCTAAAATTCCCCCTATCCATTACCTAAACCTAACCTGAACACTAAACCTAACCCTATCAATTATGCTTACCTTAACCCTAACCCTAATGCTAATTCGAGCCCTAAAACTAAACCAAAACTTAACCCAAACTCTGATCTAGACACTGACTCTAATAACACACCTACCTCTAAACCTGACCCTTACCCTAAACATAACCCTTAATCTAGACCTAGCCATAAACTAACCCTAACAGTATCTCTAACCATAATCCTATACCTGACAATAGTACTCTACCTAATTCTTGCCTTAAACCTAACACAAACCTGAGCCCTCATCCCAGCCCTAAAACTGGCCTTAATCCTAACCCGAAACCTATCCCTAGCCCAAACCCTAATTTCAACACTTGTCCTAGTTCTGATCATAGGTATAACCACATCCTTTCCCCTAACTGATCCCTAACCCTAACACTGTCACTGACAATAACCCTCACACTAACCCTAGGCCTAAACCTAACACTAATCATAGCTCTAATCCTAGCCATAATTAATTGCTAACTGTAACCCTAACTCTGAACCTAGCCCTAAGACTAACCCTAACTCTAGCCCTAGACGTATTTCTAGTACTAACCTTACCTATTGTCTAAACCTAACACTATCCCTAACCTTAGTCCTAACCCTAGCCCTAGTCCTAAACCTAGAACTAAACCTAACTCTAAATCTAACCCTAACTGTAAACCTAAACCTCACCCTAACACTAGCCTAACCCTAATTCTAATTTGAAAACTAGCCGTAACCCTAGCCATAGCCAACAAACAAAACTGAGACGTAGCCCTAATACTAATCCTTAACCTAAACCAAATCCTAACACTATACTTAGTTGTAACCCTATCCCTGCAACTAATATGAACCTGACTCTGACCCTAAAAATACTTCTAAATATCACCCTAACCCTAAACTTATCCCAAACACTAGACCTAGCCCTAATCCTAACCCTAAAACTATCCCTAACCATAAAGCTATTGTTATATTAGCCATAGCGCTAACCCTAACAAAAAATAGCCCTAATCTGAGCCTCAACCCTAGATTTAACCCTAACCCTAACACTAACACTAACCCAAAACCTAGCTCTAAATCTATTCCTTACCCTAAGCCAAACTCTCACCCTTATGCTACCCTGGTTCTAACCTGAATCCTTAGCTTACCCCAAACCCTAACTGTATTACTAGTTCTAACCCTAGCCCTCATTCTATCTTTAACCTTAACCCAAAGACTAACCCTAACCCTTACCCTTATTCTGACCCTAAACCTAACCTTAGGTCAAAACCTGACCTTAACACTAAACCGAACCCTAACACTAGCCCTACCTGTAAACCTATACCTAAACTTAACCATAACACTATCACTAGACCTAAACTTAATCCTAAATATAGCCATAACTCTAGCCCTAGTTCTATACAAAAACCTAGCCATAGCCCTAAAATAACCATTAACCTAACGCAAAGAACTAGACCTAACCCTAGTTCTAATTCTGGCACTAACAATAAACCCAAGGCTAACCCGAACAGTGATGCTTACCCTAACACAAACCCTACCTCTAAACTTTATCCTAACCCAAATCTTTAACATTAGACATATCTATAACCCTAACCCCCCAAACTAGCCATAACCATAACCCTAGCTCTTACATTACACATAGCCCTAACACTAGCCATAAACCTCACACAAAACCTACCCCCAATACAAGCCCTAAACCTAGACCTAAGTGTAAACCTAATCTTAATCCTAGCACAAACTCTAAACTTAATTCTTGCCCTAGCTTTAACCCTAGCTCAAAATCGAACCCTTATGCTAAACATAACCCTAGCTCTAAACCTAACCCTAACATTATCCCTAATCCTAACTGTAACCATAGCCCAAATCCTAGCTCTAACTTTATCCATTACCTTAAACATAAACCTAACCCTAATGTTAACCTTACCCCTACCCCTACCCCTACCCCTAACCCTAACCCTAAGCATAGCCCTCATTCTAATCCTAACCCTCACCCTAGCCCTAACCCTAGCTCAAATCCTAACACTTACCCTAAACCGAACCCTAACACTAACCCAAGGAGTAACCCAAACCCTAGCCCTAATTCTAACCTTAACCTAAGACCTAACACTAGCACTAAACCTATCCATTACTCTAAGCATAAGCCTAAACCAAATGCTAACCCTAGGCCTAACACTAACCCTATCCCTAACACTAACCCTATACATTACTCTAAACCTAATCTGAACTGTAAACCTAACTCTATCCATTACTCTAACCCTAACCCTAACCCTAATGCTAATTTGAGCAATAACTTTAAACCTTAACACAAAACCCTAACCCAGACACTGTACCTAATAATAATTTAGCTCTATACCTAACCACTACCCTAAACCTAACCCTTACACTAGACCTAGCCATAAACCTATCCCTAACACTATCCCTAATCATAACCCTAGACATGAGATTATCCCTAGACCTAATACTAGCCCTAATTCTAACACAAACCCTAGACCTAAACCTAGACTAATAATACCCTCATCCTCACCCTAGCCCTATTCCTAATTTTAAGCCTTGCCCTTGCACTGAACCTAGTTAAATAATCTCATCCCTTCCCCTAAAACTTACCCTAACCCTAGCCCTAACAATAGGCCTAAACCTAACACTTTTCATAGTGCTAATCCTAGCTCTACATGAACCCTAACCTTAACCCTAACCCTAACATTAGCCCTAAGACTAATTCTAACTCACACTCTAACCCTATTTCTATTTATAGCCCTGTTCATTACCATAACCCTCACAATATTCCTAACCCTAGCCTTAACCCTAGCCATAGCCCTAACCTTAGATCTAACCATAACTCTAAATCTAACCCTAGTCTTAAGACTAAACCTCATTTTACCACCAGCTCAAACACTATTGCTAATTCAAAAACTATACTTAATCCAAGCTTTAGCTCTAAAACAAAACACTATTGCTAATTCAAAAACTATACCTAATCCAAGCTTTAGCTCTAAAATGAGCCATTGCTCTAACCCTAAACCTTAACCTAAACCAAACCCTATCCCATAACTAGGCATAACCTGAACTCTAATTCGAGGCCTAGGCCTAAAACTAACCATCACCCTGACTCATATCCAAACAAAAACCCAGCTGTAAATATCACCATAAGCCTAAATCTAATACTAACACTAGACCTAGCTGAAACCCTGAAACTAAAACTAAACCAAATCATAACCCTAGTTCTTACATTGGCCTTAGCAAAACCCTAGCCCTAACTCTAACACAAAAATAGCCATAATCCGAGCCTAACACTAGATTTAATTTTAACCTTAACCCAAAAACTAGCCATAAACCTAACCCTAATCCTAGCCCTAACTCTAGCTCGAATCCTATCCATTACCCTAAGTCAAACCCTATACATAATGGTAACTCTAGTCTAATCCTAATTTTTAGCCAAACACAAAAAATAATCCTATTACTAGTCCTAACACTAGCCCTCATTCTACATCTAACCCTAACCCAAAATCCCACCCTAACCTTCACCCTTATTCTGACCCTAACATTAATTATAGGTCTAAACTTGACCCTAAACAGAAACCAAAATCTGAAACTAGCCCTACCAGTAAACTTATAGCTAAACCTTACCCTAACACTAGCCCTCATTCTACATCTAACCCTAACCCAAAATCCCACCCTAACCTTCACCCTTATTCTGACCCTAACATTAATTATAGGTCTAAACTTGACCCTAAACAGAAACNAAAAAAAAAAAAAAAAAAAAAAAAAAAAACAACTTAGTGCCCGCCCTAACAATAACCTTTAACTTGAACCAAACACTAACCCTACCCCTAGACCTAACACTAGTCTTATTCTGGCTTTCACCCTATACCTAATTTTAAACTGAACACTGGCCATGACACTAATATTAAACCTAGCTCTAAACCTGACCCTAAACCAAAACCTAAACCTAGCACTAGACCTAGCCATAAGCCTAACTGTAAAAATAACTCTAATCAGAACCCTAGATCTTACATTACACAAAGCACCAACCCTAGGCCTAAACCTAACACAAAACTTAAATAACCCTAACACTAATCGAAGCCTAAACCTACCTAAAGCATAACACTCACCCTAACCCTAACCCTAGTCCTAACCCTAACACTCACCTTAGTCCTAACCTAGCTCCAAGTCTAACCCTTAGCCTAAACATAACCCTAGCACTATGCCTAAACTTAACCCTAACCATAGCCATAATCCTAACGATAACTCTAGACCTAACACTTGCTCTAAACCTAGCCATTACCCTAACTCTAACACTAACCCTAATGATAACTGTATCCCTAATCCTAAATGAAACACTAACCCAAACCATAAACTTAACCTTAGAACTCACCCTAAACCTAAACCTTGCCATAGCCTTAACTCTAATTCAAACTCTAACACTTACCGTAAAAACAACAGTAAACCTAGCGCTAAAACTAAACTTAAATCTAAACCTAATCTTAACCATAAAGCTAACCATACATCTAACCCAATCTATTACCCTAAACCTAATCCTAAACCTAATGAAAACCCTAACTCTAACCCTAACCTAACCCTGACCATAACACTAAACCTAACTCTCGTCTTAGACCTAACCCTAGCTAAAAAAACTAACCTTTACCCTAAATCTAACCCTAACCCTATTCTAAGCTAGGGTAAATAGCCCCAAGCCCAAACCTAACCTAACTCTAGCCATAATCCTAACCTAAACCTAGCCCTAAACATAGCTCTAAAGCTATATTATTTTTATGATAACCCTAATCCTAATGATAACCCCAGGCAAAACCCTAATCCTTTTGCTAAGCCTAAAGCTCTCCATTGCCCTAAACCTACCATGAAATCTAAACCTAACCTAATCAATTACCCTAACCCTAACCCTAATGCTAATTTGAGCCCTATTTATAAACCTGAACCTAAAACAAACCCTAACCTTGATCCTGAACCTAAAAATACACCTAGCTCTAAACCTGACCCTTACCCTAAGCCTAACAATTACACTAGACATAGACACAAATCTAACCCTAAATCTACTCCTAACCGTAACACTAGACCTGATATTAGCCCTAGATCTAATTCTAGACCTAACCCTACAACAAACCCTAGCCCTCATCCTAGCCCTAAACTTAGCCTTAATCATAACCCTAACCATAACCCTAGCCCTAACCCTAATTCTAACCCTCACTCTACCTCTAAACATAGCTAAAAAAACCCATACCTTACACTAAATTAACTATAACCCTAGCCCTAACACTAGGCCTAATCTGAACACAAACCCTAGCCCAAATCCTAACCCTAACTTACCCTATCCCTAAAACTAACCAAAACCCTAGGCCTAGACTAACTCTTAACTCTCACCCTAGCCCTAGCCCTAGTTCTAACCCTATCTATTACCGTAACCCTAACCATAGCCCTAACCCTTGCCCTATAGTTAGACCTAGCCCTAATCCTAGATCTAACACTAAATATAAATCTAAATCTAACCCAAAACCTAAGCCTAACACTAACACTAGCCCTAACAATAATGGTAATCATATAACTAGCCCAAACCCTAAACCTAGTACTAAAACAAAACTGAGCAACATCGCTTACCCTAAACCTTAACTTAAACCAAACCCTAACACTACACCTAGACATGACTCTAGCCCTAATTCGAGTCCTAAACCTAACCTGAAAACTTACCCTGACCTTGACTCATATCTTAACATTGACCCTAGCTCTAAAGACCACCGTAAACTTAAACCAAAACCTAACAGTAACCCTAGCCCTAAGTCAAGTCATAACCCTAAACTTAAAGCTAACCCTGACCCTGACTGATGTCCTAACAGACACCCTAGCTCTAAACACAGCCCTCAATTTAAACCAAACACTAACAGTAAACCTAGCCCTTATTTGTGTCCTAACCCTAACCCTAAAACGAACCCTGATGCTGACTCATATCCTAACAATAAACCTAGCTCTAAATATTACCCTAACCTTAAACCTAAACCTAACACTAGACCTACAAATAACCCTAACCCTAAACCTAACCCTAATTGTAACACAGGCTCTTACATTAGCCAATGCCCAAATCTAGCCCTAACCCTAACACAAAAACTAGCCCTAATCGGAGCTGTAAACCTATATTTAACCCTAAACCTAACCCTGACTCTAGCATTAACCCAAGTTATAAGGCTATACCTTAACCTAAGAGAAACCCTAATCCTAATGGTAACCCTAGACCTATCTCTAATCCTTAGGCTAACCAAAACCCTAACCCTATTAATAGTCCTAACCCTAGCCCTTATTCTAGCTCTAACCCTAACCCAAACCCCAACGCCTACCTTGAACCTTATTCTGATGCTAACACTAACCCTAGGTCTAAAACTGACCCTAAACCTAGACCAATCCCTAACACTAGCCCTAGACTTAAACCAAACCCTAAATCTACCTTTAAATCTAGCCCTAGCCATAAACATAAACCTAGCCCTAGCACTAACAATAATCCTTAACCTAACTCAAATACTAACCCTAGCCCTATACCTAAATGTAGTCCTAATTCTGGCTGTAACCCTAACACTGACTCTAACCCAAACACTGACCCTGCCTTTAGAGTAAACCTATTTGTAAATCTGACCCTATCTGAAAATCTACACCTAACACTAGACCTAGCCATAACCCTAACCCTTCAACTAGCCCTCAACATAACCGTAATTCTTACATTACCCACAGCCCTAAGCCTAGGCCTAAACCTAACACAAAACCTAGAGCTAATCCTAAGCCTAAATCAAGCCTTAAGCATAACCGTAATCCTAACCCTAAACCAACACTAACCCTAACCCTAAATCTCACCTTAGTCCTAATCCTAGCTCAAAGGCTAAACAATACTCTAAACATAAACCTACACCTATCCCTCAATATAACCTAACCTTAGCCCTAATCCCTAACCTTAGCCCTAATTCTAACTTAATCCTAGCCCTAAACCTAGCTCTAAACCTACCCATTACTCTGAAACTAAACCTAAGCTTATTTATAATCCTAGGATTCATGCTAAACCTAAACCAAAATAGAAAACTAAACCTAGACCTAACCTTAACCTCACACTTACCATGGACCTAACCCTAGCTTAAACCCTAACCCTTACTAAAAACCTAAACATAACCATAGCCCTAACTCTAAGCCTAAACCACAATCTAATGTTAAACATAGCCCTAAATCTACATTTCATCATATACATTACCCTAACCCTAACCCTATCCCTAATGATTTCCCTAGCCCTAATCCTAACCCTAACCTTATGAGTACTATAATCTTGTCTCTAGACGTAACCCTAAACCTAACCCTCACCCTAGACCTAACACTAACTCAAAACCTAACCCTTATTCTAAACATAAACCTAAGCCTAACCCTAGTTTTAACCCTAACCATAACCCTAATTCAAGACCTATTCCAAACCATAAACCTAGCCCTAAACTTAGCTCTAATCCTTAACCCTTTTCATAATGCAAACCCTAGGCCTACCCTTAACCCTATCACTAACCCTAACACTATCAATTACCCTAAACCTAAAGTAAACTCCAAACAAAACCCTATAATTACCCTAACCCACACCCTAGTACTAATTTAAACCCAAACATAAAACCTAACATCAAACCAACCCTAACACTGACCATGACTGTAATACATCTCCTAGCTCTAAAGCTGACTTTTACACTAAACCTAACCCTTACACTACACCCAGCCATAACACTAATCCTAGCACTATCCCCAAACATAAGCTTAGACCTGACATTAGCCATAGCCCTATTTCTAGCCCTAAACATAACACAAACCCCAGTCCTTTTCCTATCCCTAAACCTAGCCTTAGTCCTAACACTAAACCTAACTTTAGGCCTAAGCCAAAAACTAACCCTAGCCCTAATTTAGTCCTATGCCTAACCCTACCCTAATCCTAGCCCTACGAGTAACTCTAACTCTCACCCTGGCCCCATCCCTAGTTCTAACCCTATCCCTTAAAGGAAATCTAATCCTAGCCCTAACCCTAGCTCTAACCCTAGGCATTATTAACTCTAGCCCTAACCTAAATCTAATTTTAAATCTAAATCAAACCCTAACCCTAAGCCTAACCCTAACCCTAACTCTGAATCTAACTTTAATCCTAGCCCTAAAACAAAACCGAGCCATAGTCCTACACCTAACCCTTAACCTAAACCAGACCCTAACCCAAACCCTAACCTTAGCTCTAATTCTAGATTTAATCTGAAAACTAGAACTAACACTGACCCTGACTCTGACCATAATACTTATCCTAAACCTAATCCTAACACTACACCTACTACTAACCCTAACCCTAAATTTAACCCTAATTGTAACCCTGGTACATACATTAGCTTTACCCCTAACCCTAGCACTAACTTATCCCCAAACCTAGCCATAATCCAAGCCCTAACCCAAGTTTTAAGCTTAACCCTAATCCTAACCTCACGCTAATCAAATCCATAACCCTAGCTCTAAACCTAACCCTCCCTAACCCTAAACCTATGCATTATTCTAAACCAACCCTAAACCCTAAACCTCACCCTATCATTACACTAACACTAACCATAACGTTAATTTGAGCCCTAACTTTAAACCTTAACCTATCCCAAACTTCTAACCCAGAACATGACCCTCATAATACCCCTAGCTCTAAACCTGACCCTAACCCTAAACCTAACCCTTACATTACATGTAGCCATAAACCTAACCCTAAAACTATCTTTAACCATAACCCTAGATCTGACATTATCCCTAGCCCTAATCCTAGCTGTAACATTAAAATGAACCATAGTGAATCCTAGCCCCAAACCTAGCCTTAATCATAACCCTAACCCTAACCATAGCCCTAACCCTAATTCTAACCCTCACCCTATCACTAAACCTAGCTATGACACCATTCCTTACCCTAAACTTAACCCTAACCCTAACACTAGGCCTGAGGTGAACACTAACGCTAGCCCTAATCCTAGCCCTATTTTAACCCTATCCCTAACCCTAAACCTAACCCTAGCCCTAAGAGTAACTCTAACTCTCATACTTGCCCTATCCCTATTTCTAAAACTATCCATCACTGTAATCCTAATTCTAGCCCTAACCCTAGCCCTAAACCCAGCCATAACCATTGCCAAATCCTTATTCCTAGTCCTAGTCTACCCCTAACCCTAAGCCTAAGCCTAACATTAACACTAACCCTAGCCCTAATGCTAATCATAAAACTAACCCTAACTCTAACCCTTGAAGTAAAACAAATAGCCCTAAACCTAAAACTTAACTTAAACCAAACCTTAACACTTCACCTAGACCTAACCCTAGCCCTAATTCGAGTCCTAATCTTAACCTTAATACTATACCGAACTCTCATTCATATCTTAACACTCACCCTAGCTCTAAACACCACCCTAACCTTAAACCGGACCCTTACAGTAACCCTAGCATTAATTTGAGTCCTAACCCTAACCCTAAAACTAAATTTGACCCTGACTATTAACTTAACACTAACACTAGCTCTAAATTTCAACCTAACCTTAAACCTAATGCTAACACTAGAGGTTTAACCCCTAATCATAACCCTAAAACTAACCCTTAAAACTCTAGTTCTTACAATGGTCATTGCTTTAACCCTAGCCATAACCTAAAAACAAAACTAGCCCTAATCCAAGCTCTAAACCTAGCTTTAACCTTAACCCTAGCCCTAACGGTAGCTCTAAACCTATCCCTTACCCTACGCCAAATCCTAAACCTAATGCTAATCCTAATCCTAACCCTAATCTTTAACCTAACACAAACCCTAACCCTATTAGTAGTACTAACCCTAGTCCTCATTCTAGCTCTTACAGTAACCCAAACCCTAATTCTAACTCTGACCCTTATTCTGACCCTAACACTAATCAGACGTCTAAACCTTAACCTAACCCTAAGACGAACCCTAACACTAGCCCTACTGGTAATCTTATACATAAATCTAAAACTAACAATATCCCTAGACCTAAGCCTAATCCTAATCTATCCATAACTCTAGCCCTAGACCTAAAGAAAAATGCAGCCTTAGTTTTAACAATAACCCTTAGCCTAAAGCCAAACACTAACCCTTCCTCTAGACTTAACCTAGTTCTAATTCTGGTTTTCACATTAACCATAACCCTAAATTGAACATTGACCCTGACAATAACACTAACCCTAGCTGTAAACATCACCCTAATCCTAAACCTAACCCTTAAACTGTACTTAGCTCTAACATTAACCCTAAAACTATCCTTAATTATAACAAAGTTCTTACATTTACATTTTCCATAGCCCTAACCTACAGCAAAATCTAGCCCTAACACAAGCCCTATCCTGGCTTTAACCCTAAAGCTAACCAGAATCTTAACCTTAGCCCTAACCCTAAACCTAAGCCTAACCCTAGACCTATACTAAGCATAACACTAGTCCTATCACTAGCTCTAATCCTATCCATTACCCTAATGATAACCCTAACACTTCTGCTACCCTAGGCTGAACCCTAATCCTATCCCTAACCCTAACCCTATCCATTAACCTACACCTAACCTGAACTCTAAACCTAAAACTATCAGTAACATATCCCTAACCATAATGATAACTCAAGCCTTAAACCTAAACCTTAATCTAATAAAAACCCTAACCATGACCCTGACCCTAAAAATACCCATAGCTCTAAATCTGACCCTAACAAGAAACCTATCCCTTACTATAGACCTAGCTATAAACTAACCCTAAAAGTCTCTCTAACTGTAACCCTAGACATAATATTAGCGCTAGATATACTTCTAGTCCTAATCCTAACACATACCTTAGCCCACATCCTAGCCATAAACCTCACCTTAAACATAAACCTAACCCTAACCATAACCCTATTTCTAATCCTCAACCTAGTCCTAAAAGTAGCTATACTCCCATCCCTTAACCTAAACCTAACCCTAACCCTAACACTAACATTAACCCTAGCCCTAAACCTAGGTCTAACCCTAACACTAACACTAGTCCTAATCTCAGTCCTAATTTAGCCCTATCACTAACCCAAACCTAATCCTAGTCCTAAGACTATATCAAACTCTCACCCTAGCCTTATACCTAGGTCTAACCTTATACCTTACATCACCTTAAACCTAGCCCAAAACTTAGCCCTAATACTACCCCTATTCTTACCCCTAGCTAAAAGCCTAGATCTAAACCGAACTCTAAATCTAACCCTAAAACTAAGCAAAACATCACACTAACGCTAGCCCTAATCCTAACATTAATCCTAAAACTAGCCCTAACTCTACCCCTAGCCCTAAAACAAAACTGAATCATAACCCAAACCCTAACCCTACACCTAGCCCTAATCCTATCTCTAATTCTAGTCCTAACCCTAAACTGAAAACTAATCCGGACCCTGACATTGACCCCAACATTAAACCTAGCTCTAAACATCATTGTTACCGTAAACTGAAACCTAACACTAGACTTAGCCCAAACCCTGACCCTATCACTATCTCTAATCATAACACTACTTTGTACATTAGCCATAGCCTTAACCCTAGCCCTAACCTAATACAAAACCTAGCCTTAATCCAAGTCCTAAACCTAGTTTTTTCAATATTTATTTATTTATTTATTTATTTAGTTTTCAGTGGACACAACATCTTTATTTTATTGGTATGTGGTGCTGAGGACCGAACCCAGCGACCCGTTCATGCCCGGTGAGCACATTACTTCTGGAGCCACATCCCCAGCCCCTAAACTTAGCTTTAGCCCCAAATGTAAACCTAACACTAACCCAAACAAAAGCCCTAATCCTATACATAACCATACCCCTAAAATGTGTCTAACCCTATAAATTACCCTAATGATAACACAACACTTATGCTAACCCTAGGCCTAACCCTAACCATATCCATCATATTAAATCACACCTAAACCCTAAACCTAACTGTTTCATTACCTTAAAGCTAAACCTAGTGATAATTCAAGCCCTAAACCTAAAACCTAACCTAACTCAAACTCTCACCTTGATCCTGACCCTAATAATAACCCTAGCTCTAAAACTGACCCTTAGTATAAACCTAACCCCTACATTGGACCAAGCCATAAACCTAATACTATCCCTAACTGTAACCCTAGACCTAACATTAGCCCTAGCCCTAATACTAGCTCTAACCTTAACCCAAACATTAGCCCTCATACTAGCTCTAAACCCAGCTTTAATCAAAATCCTAAACTTAACCCTCGACCTAACCATAATACTAACCCTTGCTATAACACTCAACCTAGCTGTAACCCAATATCTTACCCTAAATGTAACCCTAACTCTAACCCTAACCAAAAGTCTAACCCTAACCCTAACACTAGCCCTAATTTAGCCCTATTCCTAACCCAACCCTAACCCTAGCCCTAAGACTAACTCTAACTCTCATACTAGCCCTATCACTAGTTCTAACCTTTACCATAATCCTAAACCTAACCCAAACCCTAATCCTAACCCTTGCCCTATCCTTAGCCCTATCCCTAACCATATATCAAAACCAAACTCTAAATCTAAACCTAACCCAAAGCCTAAGCCTAACCATTATAAATAAATTTATATTTAGACTCTGTGTCTACAGATGTTTGCTTCAATTATTATTTAGAATATAGTCATTAGTTTCATAAAAGGCATACCATTTCTGGTGGTGTGTAGAGAACTGAGGGTCAGGGGTAGGATGCTATGTTAAGGGGGAAAGAATTGAGAGTATGTGATGATTCTAACTTAGCAACTTTGATGGAGAACTCTAATGAATAGACAGGGGGAATTCATGGAAGAATGTATAAATTGAAACTCCCTATCTGTATTCATAAAATTACCCTATGTAGAAATAGTAAAAGTTAGGAGGCTAAAAGGTAGATAGAGGGAGAAAGAAAAAAGAAGAAAAAATACCAAGGAAAAAAGAAGAGAGAGAGAAAAAATAAGAGCAAATAAAGGGGTGATGAGTTGTGGCCTATGCCATTCCTCTATATTATACAATTCTAGTGATTGAATTCTTAAAGTCCAATTTCATGGAAAGTTCTTGGTTTCACATCTGTTGTGGTTGTGAGGACCAGAGGGGGAAGGGTAGAGGAGGATGGATGAGAAGAGCAATAATAGAAAAGTAAAAAAGAAAAAAATTCTGTCAGAACTCTGTTTTCTTTTCTTGCAGTAGGTGGAGTTGTGGATTCCTAGCTTAAGTCTCTGTGCTCAGGATGGTGGAGGTAGCCAGGGTGTGAGGGCTTGAGCTTCTACCTGGAGCCTCCCTACTCTTAATCTCTGAATAAGTAACCAGGTGCCTGTACAATTGCTGTCCCGCATTGATAGCTACACCCCCCAAAAAAAGCTTGTGAGAAAAATCTTGAGTTATCACAGCTGGAGGTAGGGGAGTTGGAAACCAGGTACCTGATAAGCTGCAGAATCAAGCTGGCAGCCACCCCCACCAATAGATGATGAGTAAGGCTTTGCATGTATGGTGTTTGGTGAGGTGGTTGGATCTGGAGTGACCTTGTGCTGTGTCCAGAGCTCAGTCTGGTGACCCTAAGGAAACCCTGTGTGTTCTGTGCTCATCTGCAGAGAGAGCACCTGTGCAGGTGAGACTGCTTTCTGTGCCCAGAGAAACTGTGCAGCTGAGCCTTACAAATGTGCCAAGAGCACACATGGAGCAATTTTTTCCCCAAATTTCTATGATACTGGGCAGGATTCATCTTTTACTTAGCCTTACTGTGCTCCACAGGATCGGGCCTTGTAGGTTCAATGGTTCTCTGTCAGGAACAGTTTGTAATTTGAGGTTTCCCTTCATCATGGCTTATTGATGTGAATGAAAATTGAGCTGGAAATCAAACAGGGTTGACAGAAGGTGCTTGAAACTTCACACAATCAGTTCTCAGTGGGCACTCTGGTTTCTTTTGAAGGTAGGCCAAAGATAAAGCATGTAAAAACAACTCTATCTGAGAGTCTTTAAGGAGAAAACAGAAACATGTATATACTGAAATAAGTCTCTCAACAATTGGATCAGATTTCTTTGATACTGCACAGTATTGATCTTTTAGCTTGCACCACTAGGCTACCCAAGGTTGGAACTTCTAGGATCAATGATTCACTAAACAGGTAAGGGTTAGTGTTACCGTTAGGGCTAGCTTTAGAGCTAGTGTTAGGTTTAGAGATTTTTTTGTTGTTGTTGTTGTTTTTTTGTTTTTTTTTTTGTTTTTTTTTTTTTTTTTGCTCAAATTTCTTTGATACTGGGAAGATTTATCTTTTACCTAGCCTTACTATGTGCCCCCGTTTTGGGTCTTCTCAGTTCAATGGTTCACTGTTGGGAATAGTTTGTTTTTAATGTCTCACTTCATTTTAACCAATATGGTTAAATGCAAATTGAGCTGGAAATCAGAGGGTTGGTGCTAGCTGGTTGAAACATCACATACTTAATAAATTGTCTGTGGGCACTCTCTGGATTCTTCCTTGTAAAAGTAGCCATAAACTGAAGCATGGAAAACAACTCTATCCAAGAGCACGTTAGGAGAAAACAGGGCAATATTCATGTACTGAAATGCCTCCCCCAATTATTTGGTCAGATTTCTTTGATACTGTGCAGGATTCTTCTGTAGCTTGCTCCAATAGTCTCCCCAAGTTTAAAACTTTTATGATCAAAGGTTCTCTTAACAGCTTAGTCTTAGGGTTAGGTTAGAGTTAGGGCAAATATTAAAACTAGTGTTAGGCTTAGAGTTAGTTTTTTTTTTTTTCCAACTTTTTGGATACTGGGCAGGATTTATCTTTTTCCTGTTCTTAGTATGCTCCCCACTTTGGGTTTCGTAGTAAAAGGGTTTGCTCTCAGAAGCAGTTTTAATTTTCATGTTTCACTTCATTTTGCCCTGTAAAGGTAAATGGAGCTGGAATCAAACAGGTTTTGTGCTAGCTGCTTGAAACTTCACACACTCAATCAGTTCTCAGGGCACATTTTCTCATTTTTTTCTTGTGAAAGTAGCCCAAAGCTGAATTAGAAAGAAATAGGCTTATCAGTGAGAACTTTAGGAGCAAGCATCAATTGTTTTTACATGGATTACTTTGATATTATACAGGATTCAACATTTTCCTAGTCTTAATGGTATCCCCAAGTTGGGATTTAAGGGTTTGCCAGTTCATGTCAGGAAAATTTTGAATTTTTATGTTTCACTCTATTATGGTCTATAGATGTGAATGAAAATCGAGCTGCGAATCAAACAGAGTTAGTACTAGCTGCTTGAAAATTCACACACTCAATCAGCTCTATTTGGACACTCTCTGGTTGTTCCTTGTGAAAGAACCTTAAACTGAAGCATGAAAAAAATAATTTATCCATAAGCACATTAGGAGAAAACAGAGAAATATGCACGTACTGAAATACCTCCCCCAATTATTTGGTCAGATTTCTTTGATATTGTGAAAGATACATCTGTTAGCCTACCCAACATGGCTCCCCAATTTGAGACTTCTAGGATCAAAGGTACTCTAAACAGGTTAAGATTAGTGTTAGTGTTAATGTTAGGACTAGGATTAGACATAGTGATAAGGTAAGAGTTAGTTTTGTTTAAAAAGTTTTATAATACTGTGCAGGATTTATCTTTTTCCTATTTTGACTATACTCCAAAAATTTTGGCCTTCTACATAAAGGGTTTGCTTTCAGGAACAGTTTTAATTTTCATGTTTCTCTTCTTTTTGACCTATAGGGGTGAATGGAAATAAAGCTGGAAATCGAACACGGTTTGGGCTAGCTGCTGGAAACTTTCACAGACTCAATCAATTTTCAGTGAGCATAATCTATTATTTGCCATGGAAGTAGCCCTAAGATGAAGTAGAAATAAACAGCTTTATCTCTGAGTGTTTAGGAGCAAGCAGAATACCCATGTACTGAAAGAGTTTCAAAATTTTTTGTTTGATTAATTTGATACTGTATAGGATTCATGCTTGACCTAGCCTTAGTATGCTCTCCAAGTTTGGGCCTTCAAGGGTCAATAGTTCAGTGTCAGGAACAGTTTAAATTTTTAGGTTTTACTTCATTATGGCCTATAGGTGTGAATGGCAATGGAGCTGGAAATCAAACAGGGTTGGTGCTAGCTGCATGAAACTTCACACACTCAATCAGCTCTCTGTGGGCACTCATTGGTTTTTCTTTGTGAAAATACCTTAAGCTGAAGCATGGGAAATAATTTATCCATGTGCCCTTTAAGAAAAAAAAGACAGGGAAATATGAGTGTAGTTAAATACCTCCCCAAATTTTTCATCAAATAACTTTGGATACTGCACAAGATTCATCTGTTAAGTCATGCTGCTATGCTCCCCAAGTATGGGACTTCTATCATTATAGGTACTTTAAAAAGGTTAGAATTAGGTTAGGGTTGGTTTAGATCTAGTGTTAGAGTTAGAGTGAATTTTGTTCAAATTCATTTGATACTTGGCATAATTCGTCTTTTACCTAGCCTTACTATTTTTCCCAGATTTGTGTCTTATGCCTTCAGTGGTTTGCTTTAAAGAACAGTTTGCATTTTAAGGTTTTCTTCATTTTGACCTATACATGTAAATGAAAATGGAACTTGAAATCAAACAGGGTTGGTGCTTGCTGCTTAAAACTCCACACACTCAATCAGTTCTATGTGGGCACTCTCTGATTTCTTCCTTGTGAATATTTCCCAAGGCTGAAGCATGCAAAACATCTTTATCTGAAAGTACTGTAGGAGACAACAGGGAAATATACAAATACTGAACTACCTCCCCAAATTATTTGGTCAGATTTCTTTGAAACTGCACAAGATTCATCTGTTAGCTTTCCCCACTAGGCTCCCTTAATTTGGAACTTCTATGATAAAAGGTTCTCTAAACAGATTAGAGTTAGTTTTATGGTTAGGGTAAGGGCTAGGTTTGAACCTAGTATTAGGGTTAGAGTCAGTTTTGTTCACGTATCTTTGATATTGGGCAGGATTCATCTTTTACCTAGCCTCACAATATTCCCTGGTTTGGGACTCCTTGGTTCAATGGTTTGCTGTCAGGAACAGTTTGTATTTTATGGTTTCACTTTATTTTGAAATATTTTGTTGAAGACAAATGGAGCACGAAATCAAACACGGTTGGTGCTAGTTTCTTGAAACTGGACACACTCAATCAATTCTCTGTGGGCACTCCCTGGTTGTTCCTTGTGAATGTTGCCCTCAGCTGAAACATGCAAAGCAACTTTATCCCACAGCACTTTTAGAAATATCAAGGAAGTATGCGTGTACTGAAACACTTCCCCTAATTTTTTGCCCAGAATTCTTTGATACTGTGAAGGATTCATCTGTTAGCTTTCCCCACTAGGCTCCCTTAGTTTGGGACTTCTATGATCAAAGTTTCTCTAAACAGGCTAGGGTGAGCTGTATGGTTATGATTAAGGATAGGTCTAGTGTTAGGTTTACTGTATTTTTGTTCAATTTTCTTTGATACTAGGCAGGATTTATCTTTTACCTAGCCTTACTATGCTTCCCAGGCTTGGGACTTCTAGGTTCACTGGTTTGCTGTCAGTATTTCAGTTTTTATTTTAAGGTTTCTCTTCATTTTGACCTATATGGGTAAATGGAAATGAAGCTGGAAATCAAACAGGGTTTTTGCTAGCTACTTGAAACTTAACACTCTCAATCAGTTCTCTGTGAGGATGCTCTTGTTTTATCCTTGTGAAAGTATCCCAAAGATGAAGCATGCAAACACAACACTATGTGAGAGCATTTTAGAAGACAACAGAAAGATATGCATGTACTGAACTACCTCCCCCAATCATTTGGTCAGAATTTTTTGATACTGGGCAGGATTCATTTGTTTGCTTCCCCACTAGGCTCCTCAGCTTTGAGACTTCTATGATCAAAGGTTCTCTAGACAGGTTAGGGTTAGCCTTATGGTTAGAGTTAGGTCTAGTGTTAGGGTTCAAGTTTGTCTTGTTCAAATTTCTTTGATACTGGGCAAGATACATTTTTACCTAGCCTTACTATGTTCCCCAAGTTTCAGCCTTCATGGTTCAATTCTTTGCTGACAGGAACAATGTGTATTTTATCGATTCAATTCATTTTGACCTACATGGATAAATGGGCATGGAGCTGGAAATCAAAGAAGTTTGGTGCTAACTGCTTGAAACTTCACGCACTCAATCTGTTCTCTGTGGGAACTCTCTTGTTTGTTCCTTGTGAAATTAGTAATAAGCTGAAGCATGCAATACAAATTTATCTTAGAGCACTTTAGTAGAAAACAGGGAAATATGCATGGACTGAAGTAGCTCCCCCAATCATTTTGTCAGATTTCTTTGAAACTGCCCATGATTCAACTGTAAGCTTGTCCCACTAGACTCCCCAATTTTGAAACTTCTATGATCAAAGGCTCTCTAAACAGATTAGGTTTAGGGTTATACTTAGTGTTAGGACTAGGTTTAGAACTAGTGTCAGGGTTAGAGTTGTTGTTTTTTTTTTCTTTAATTTCTGTGATTGTGGGCAGGATTCACCCTTTTCCTATTTTGACTATACTTCAAATGTTTGGGCTTCCTACGTAAAAGGGTTTTCTCTCAGGAAAAGTTTCAATTTTCATGTTTCTCATTTTTTGTCCTATAGGGTTGATTGGAAGTGAAGCTGGAAATCAAACAGGATTTGTGCTAGCTGCTTGAAACTTCACACACTCAGTCAGTTCTCAGTGAGCATTCTCTGGTTTGTTTCCTGTGATGTATCCCTAAGCAGAAGTAGAAAGAAACAGCTTTATCTCTGAGTGCTTTAGGAGCAAGCAAAATACACATATACTAAAAGAGCTTCTAATTTTTTTGGTCAGATTATTTTGATACTGTACAGGATTCATCTTTGACCAACCTTAGTAGGGTCCCCAAGTTTGGGACTTCAAGGTTCAATGGTTCAGTGTCAGGAACAGTTTCAATTTTTAGTTTTCACTACATTATGGACTATAGGTGTGAATGCAAATGGAGCTGGGAATCAAACAGTGTTGGTGCTAACTGCATGAAACTTTACACACTCAATCACTTCTCTGTGGGAATGCTCTGGTTTGTTCCTTGTGAAAGTACCATAAGCTTAAGCATGAAAAATCAATTTATCCAAGAGCACTTTAGGAGAAAACAGGGGAAATAGGTGTGTACTGAAACACCTCCCTCAATTATTGGTCAGATTTTTTTTTATACTAGGCAGGATTCACCTGTTACCTTGCCCTACTAGGCTCCCCATGTTTGGGACTTTTATGATCAAGCACTATGAACAGAAAAGGCTTAGTTTTAGGATTAGGGTTCGGGCTAGGTTTAGAACTAATATTCGGGTTAGACTTAGTTTTGCTCAAATTTATTTGATACTGTTCAGGATTCATTTTTATTTAGCATTACCATGTTTCCCAGGTTGGATGTTCAAGGTTCAAGGTTCACTGTCAGGAACAGTTTGTGTTTTAAGGTTTCGCTTCATCTTGACTTCTATGGGTTAGGGTTAGGGTTAGGGCTATGGCTCTGTTTTGTTTAAGGGCTAGAACTAGGGTTAGTGCTAAATTTTGAATTAGTGTTAGCATTAGGGATAGTGCTAGTGTGAAGTTTAGTCTTAGGTTTAGGGTTAGATTTAGAGTTAGTGTTAGATACAGGGTTAGGGTTAGGTCTAGGGTTAGTGTTCCAGTAAAGGATGGTGTCAGAACTAGGGAAATGGCTAGCATGACAGATTTAGATTTAGGACTAGGCTTAGGGTTAGGTTTAGGGTTAAAGATAAATTAGGGCTGGATTAAGGCTAGGGTTAATGTTAGCGATAGGCCTAGGGGTAGGGCTAGGTTTAGGATTATAATTGGTTTTAGGATTAAGTTTAGGGGAATTGGTGGGTTTAAAGCTAGATTTAGGTCTAGGGTGAGGGTTAGAATTAGGGTTAGTGGTAGGGGTAGTGTTTAGGTTAGGATTAAGGCTAGGTTTAGGTCTAGGTTTTCTGTTAGTTTCAGGGCTGGAAATAGGACTAGGGCTATGTTTAGGGTAAGGGTCAGGTATAGAGTTAGGGGTATTATTAGGGTTAAGGTCAGGGTTAGCATTTGGTTAAGGTCAAAGTTTAGGCTTAGGGCTTGAATTAGTGTTAGGTATAGGCTTAGGTTTAGGGTAATGGATAGGGTTAAGTTTAGGTTTCAGTTAAGGTTTAGGGTAATGGATGGGTTAGGTTTACCTATAGGGTTAAGGTGAGCATTTGGTTACGATTATGTTTAGTATAATGGATAGATTTAGAGCTAATGTTAGGGCTAGGTTATTATTTGGATTAAGTCTAGGATTAGAATTTGATTTAGGGATAGGGCTACGGTTTGGTTTACGATAAGTGTTAGGTTTAGTGCTAGGTTTATGGTTAGGTTAGGGTAAGTGTTACTGTTTGAGCTGGGGTTAGGTCTAGGGCGAGGGTTAGATTTATATTTAGGTCTAGGAATATGTTTATGTTTAGGTTTGGTTTAGGGTTCGGGTTATGGCTAGAGTTTTCATTACAGTTAGGGTTAGGTTAAGGTAATGGATAATGTAAGATTTAGGGTTAGGTTTAGGATATAGATTAGGGCTAGTTTTAGGATTAGGTTTAGTGTAAGGTTTAATGTTTATGCTAGGGTTAGTGCTATGGTGAGGTTTATGTTTATGGTTAGGTCTTGGGATACGTTTATGTTTAGGGTTAGGTTTAGTGTTAGGGATAGGGTTATAATTAGGGTTAGGTTTAGGGTAATAGACAGGCTGAGAACTAAATTTCAAGCTATGATTAAGGTTAGGATAAGAGCTAGGGTATGTTATGGTTTAGGATAAGGCTAGGGTAGTGTTTATGGTAAGGGTTTGGCTTTGAACTAGGGTTAGGTCTAAGGCAAAAGTTAGTGTTAGGGTTAGTGTTAGGGCTAGGTTTAGGGTTAGAGTTATGCTTAGGGTTAAGTTTAGGCCTAGGATTATGGCTAGTTTTTGTGTTAGGTTTAGGATTGGGGTTAGGACTCTGGTTAGGGTTAGGGCTACTCTTAGGTTTAAGTTTAGGGTTAAAATAGGGTTAGGGCTAGGGTTATGATTAGGGCTAGTATTAGTGTTAGTGTTATGGCTATATCTAATGTTAGGATTGGGTTTTGGGTTAGGGTCAGGTTTAGAGATAGGTTAATGTTAGGGTCAGGGTCACTGTCCCGGATAGAATTAGGGTTAGGTTTTGAGCTAGAATTAAGACTAGTGTTAGGTCTAGGGGTACAGTAAGTGTTTAATTTAGGTTAAGGGTTATTGTTAGGGCTGAAGCTAGGATTTTATTTGGGTATAGGGCTAAATTATAGCTATATTTAGGGTTAATTGTAGTTCGAGATTTAGTGGTAGGGTTAGGTATAGTAATAGCGTTACCGTTAGGGCTAGTGTTAGGGTTTGCTTCAGGGTTAGGGTCAGGTTTAGACCTAGGGTTACTGTTAGGATAAGAATAAGGATAAGGGTTAGGGATAGAACTAGAATGAGTGCTAGAGTTAGGACTATCAATACTGTTAGTGTTTAAGTTAGGCTAAGGATTAGGTTTAGGACCAGGGTTAGCATTTGGTTTAGGGTTTGGCTTAGGGTAAGTGATAGGGTTAGAGCTAGGGTTAGGGCTAGGGTTAGGGTTATGGTTAGGGCTAGTGTTAGATATAAGATTAGGGTTTAAGCTTGGGTTAGGACTAGAATTAGGGGTAGGATTTGTGTTAGGGTTAGGGCTAGGGTTATGACAATGACTAATGTATGAACTAGGGTTATGATTAGGGCTAGTTTTAGGGTTAGGTTTAAAGATAGGTTTAGAGTTAGGATTAATTTAAGTTTAGGGTGATGTTTAGAGCTAGGATTAGTGTTAGGATCAGCGTCAGGGTCAGGGTAATTTTTAGAGTTAGTGTTAGTGCTACGTGTATGTTTATGGTTTGGTTTAGGTTAAGGGTTAGGTTTAGTGATATGGCTTGGTTTTGTTTTATGGCTAGGGCTAGGGGTAAGGCAAGTTTTAGTATTAGCATTATTGTAAGGGCTAGTATTAGAGTTTGGATTAGGACTATGTTTATGGTTAAATTTAGAGTTAAGTTTAAATTTAGAGTTAGGTTTAAATCCAGGGTTTGGCTAGGGCTAAGGATAGAACTAGGGATAAGGATAGTACAAGAGTTAGAGTTAGTCTTAAGGCAAAGTTTAGGGTTAGGATAGGACTAAATTAGGGTTAGTGCTAGGCTTAGTGTTAAGGCAAGGGTTATGGTTAGGTTTAAGATTATGGTTAGGTTTAGGGTTATCGTTAGATTTAAGGTAAGGGTTGTAATTACAGCTAGGTTTAGGACTTGGACGAGAGTTAAAATTAGGATTAAACCTCGTGTTATGGTGTGAGGTTAGGACTAAGGCTATGTTTTTGGCTAGGATTAGTGGTAGGTCTAATTTCAGGTCCAGCTTTTCAGTTAAAGTCAGTTTTAGAATTAGGTTAGAAGTAGTGTAAGGGTTAGGTTTAGGGTTAAGGCCAGGTTTAGACATAAGGGTATTGTTCAGGTCAGGATCGTGATTAGTGTTTGGGATAGGTTAAGGTTTAAATTTAGGGCTCAGATTAGCATAGGGTTAGGATTAGGGTAATGATATAGTTAGGTTTAGGTTTCAAGTTAGGTTTAGGTAATGGATAGGGTTAGGATTAGGGATATGGTAAGTTTTAAGGATAGGGGTAGCATTAGGTTTAGGATTATGGTTAGGGTAATGGATACGGTTAGAGCTATGGTTACAGATAAGGTTATGGTTATTATTATTGCTAGGTTTAGGGTTAAGGTAAGGGTTAGGGTTAAAGCTCGGTTTAGGGCTCAGATTAGGCTAGGTTTTGGGTTAAGTTAGGGCTAGGGTTTGAGTTATGGCTAATGTAAGTACTAGGGTTACAATTAGGGCTAGTTTTAGGGTTAAGATTAGGGCTAGGTCTAGTGTTATGTTTAGGGTTATATTTAGGGTGATGTTTAAAGCTAAGGTTAGTGTTAGCATCAAAATAAGAGTTAGGGTTAGTTTTAGAGTTATGTTTAAAACTCAAATTAAGGCTAGGGTTAGGGCTAGGTGTAGGGTTAGGTTTTGGTTTAGGTTAAGGGTTAGGGTTATAGTTATGGCTTGGTTTTGTATTAGGGCTAGAGTTAGGACTAGTCTTAGGGGTAGCATTAGGGTTAAGGTTAGGGTTAGGTTTAGTGTTAGCTTTAGGCTTAGGCTTTGCATTAGGGTTAGATTTAGAGTTAAGGTTAGATCTATGGTTTGGGTTAGGGCTTAAGAAATGGCTAGGGTTAGGCTTAAGTTTAGGGCTAGGTTTAAGGTTCCAGTAAGGAATAGGGTTATAACTAGTTTCAGGTCTAGGGAGAGAATTAGACTTAGTTTTAGGGCTAAGGTTAGGATTGGGTTAGGGTTAGGAATAGGGCTAATGTAGGTCTAAGATTAGGGATAGGGTTGGTTTTAAGTTAGGCCTAGGTTTAAGGTTAAGGTTATGATTAAGTCTTTGTTTAGTGCTAATATAGGCTAGGGTTTGTGTATCGGTTAGGGCTAGGATTATATCTAGGGCTAAAGTGAGGTCTAGGGTTATGGTTTTGGATAGTTTTAGGGTTAGGTTTTTGCTAGGTCTAATGTAAGGATTAGGTTTAGGGTAAGGGTTAAGTTAGAGCTAGGGGAATTATTAGGGTCAGGGTTATGGTTAGGATTTCTTTTAGGTTTGAATTTAGGGTTAGGGCTCAAATTAACATTCGGGTTATGGTTAGGATAATGATAGGGTTAGATTTGGGTTCAGGTTAGCTTTAGGGTAACTGATAATGTTGGGTTTAGTGACAGGTTTATGGTTAGGCCTAGAGTTAGCATTAGGGTATGGGTTATGATTAGGGTAATGGATACAGTTAGAATTAAGGTTATAGCTAGACTTATGGTTAAGATTAGGTCTTGAGTAGTGTTAGGTTATGGGTTAGAACTAGGGTTAAGGTTAGTATTTTGTTTAATGTAAGAGTTAGGTTTTGAGCTATGATTATGTTTAGAGCAAGGGTTAGGTTCAGGGTTATGTTTAGGGATAGGATTACGGTAGGTTTAGGGTTAGGGTAAGAGTTAGGGAAATGGTTATAATTAAGTTCAAGGTTAGGCTTAGGGTAATAAATACAGTTAGATGTAGGTTTAGGGTTAGGGACAGGGTTAGATTTAAGTTTAGGGTTAGGTCTATGGTTATGTTTAGGTTTATGGTAAGGGTTAGGGTTTGATCTATGGTTAGGGCTATAGTGAGTATTAGTTTAGAGTTAGGTCTAGGGTTAGTTTTCTGTTTAGGGTTAATATTATGGTTAGGTTTAAGGCCAGGTTTACAATTAGGGTTAGGTTTAGGGTTAGGGTAATGGGTTTAGAGCTAGGATTAGGGCTAGGGTTAAGGTTAAGATAAAGACAAGGTTTAGGGTTAGATTCAGGGATAGTTCTAGATTTATGTTTATAGTAAGGATTAAATTTTGACTAGGTTTAGGACTAAGATGAGGGTTAGATTTGGGTTAGGGCTAGGGTTAGGGTTAGGGTTATGCTTAGGGCTCGGTTAAGGCCTAGGATTAGCTCTAGTTTTTGTGTTACATTTAGACCTAGGGTAAAAACTGTCATTAAAGTAAGAGCTAGGGTTATGATTAGGGCTAGTTTTAGGGTTAGGGTTATGCCAAGATCTAGTGTTAGGTTTAGATTTTTACGTAGGTCAGGTTTAGAAGTAGGTATACAGTTAAAGGCAGAGTCAGTGTTTGGGTTAGAGTTCAAGTTAGGGTTACAGCCAGAATTAGGACTAGGTTTAGCTCTAGGGATAGGGTTAGTGTTTGTTTTAGGATAAGGGTTATTGTTAGGCCTAGGACTAGGATTTTTCTTAGGTCTAGGGCTAGAGTTAAGGCTAGATTTAGGATTAGTTTAGGTACAGGGCTAGTGTTAGGTTTTAGTCTAGTTTTAGGGTCAGGTTTAGAACTAGGGTTTTTGTTAGGGTCAGGATAATTGTCAGGGTTAGCAATTGGGTTTGGGATAGGATTAGAGCTAGAATGAGGGCTAGGTACAGGACTATTAATAAGGTTAGGATTTTGGTTAGCCTAAGGATTAGGCATAGGTCTAGGGCTACCATTAGGGTTAGGGTTATTCATCGAGTAAAGGATAGTCTTAGAGCTAGGGTTAGGGCTAGAGTTAGGGTTAGGGTTAAATCTAGGTTTAGGGCTCAGATTAGGGCTAGATTTTGGGTTAAGTTTAGGGCTAATGTTAGGAAAGTGGCTAATGTAAGAACTAGGGTTACAATGAGGGTTAGTTTTAGGGTAAGTGTTAGGGGTAGGTCTAGTGTTAGGGTTAGGTTTAAGTTTAGGATGATATTTAGAGCTAGGGTTAGTGATAGGATATGAGTCATGCTCAGAGTTAGGGTTACACTCGAATTACAAATAGGTTTACTTTTAGGTTTCAGTTTAAGGTTAGGAGGGTGTTTAGAGCTAGGGTGAGTGTTAGGATATGAGTCAGGGTCAGCGGTAGACTTAAGGTTAGAGTTAGGTCTCAAATTAAGCCTATGATTAAGTCTAGGTGTAATGTTAGGGTTTGGTTTAAGTTAAGGTTTAGGGTTAGGGCTGTTGCTCAGTTTGTTTTCCTGCTAGGGTTAGGCTAATTTTACGATTAGCATTAGGGTTAGGGCTAGTTTTAGTGTTAAGCTTAGGCTTAGATTTAGGGTTCAATTTTGAGATAGGGTAGATTTAGGGTTAGGGCTAGGACTAAGGATAGGGCAAGGGTTAGGGCTAGGGTTAGGGCTAGGGTTATTTTTACTGTAATGTATAGGGTTAGAACTAAGTATATGGCTATTGTGAGAATTAGAGTTAGTCTTAGGGCTAGGGTTAGGGTTAGGTTTAGGTATTAGGTTATATTTAGGGCCAGTGTTAGGATTTGCTCTAGGTTTATGGTCAGGTTTAGACCTATGGTTTGTGTTAGAGTCAGAATAAGGGTCAGGATTAGCATTAGAGTTTGGGGTAGGATTAGAACTGAATGAGGGCTAGGGTCCCAGGACTATTAATATTGTTAGCATTTTGGTTAGCCTAAGGATTAGGGATAGGTCTATGGTTACCATTAAGGTTATGGTTTCACTTAGGTAAAGAATAGGTTTAGAGCTAGGGTTAGGGCTAGGGTTAGGGTTAGGGTTAAAGCTAGCTTTAGTGCTCATATCAGAGCTAGTTTTTGTGTTAGAGTTAGGGCAAGGGTTAGGACAATAGCTAATGTAAGAACTAGGGTTACAATTAGGGTTAGTTTCATGGTTAGGGTTAGGGTATTTCTAGAGTTAGGGTTAGGTTTAAGGTTAGGATGATAATTAGAGCTGGGTTAGTGTTAGGATATGATTCAGGTTCAGGGTTAGGGTTAGGACTCAAATAAAGGCTAGGGTTACTATTAAGTTTTGGTTTAAGTTTAGAATGGTGTTTAGAGCTAGGGTGAGTTTAAGATATTAGTCAGGGTCAGGGTTAGTTTTAAGGTTAATGTTAGGACTTGAATTATGGCTAAGGTTAGTTCTACGTCTAGTGTTAGTGTTTGTTTTAAGTTAAAATTTAGGGTTAGGACTATTGCTCGGTTTTGTTTTACTGCTAGAGTTAAGGTTAGGTCTATTTTTACAATTAGCATTAGGGTTAGGGTTAGTGTTAGTGTTAGGCTTAGGCTTAAGGTTAAGGTTAGATTTAGAGTTAAGGTTATATTTGGGTTAGGGGTAGGACTAAGGATAGGGCTAGAGTTAGTGTTATGGTAAGATATAGGGGTAGAACTAGCAATAGGGCTAGTGTAAGAATTATAGTTAGACTTCGAGCTAAAGTTACGGTTAGAGTTACTGATAAGGCTATAATTAGGGCTAGGATTAGGGTTAGGGTTAGTGATCAGCTTAAGCATAGTGTTAGGGTTAGATTTAGGATTTAGTTTAGGGTAAGAGATCGTGTTATAGCTAGGTTGCGAGGTAGGGTGATGTTTAGAATAAGAGTTAGGGCTATGGTTAGGGAGAGATTATTGATTAAGTTTAAGTTTAGGAAATATAAGGGCTAGAGTTTGTTTTACAGTTAGGCCTTGGATTAGAAGTATGGATAATTTCAGGTCTAAAATTATGTTTAAAGATAGTTTTAGATTTAGGATTATGGCTACATCTAGTGTAAAGTTTTGGTTAGGGTCAGGTTTAGGGATAGTCCTATTATTAAGGTCATGGTCTGGCTTAGGTTTTGGGATAGGTTAAGGATTAAAGTTAGGGATAGAATTAGCTATAGGTTTAGGGTTAGGATAAAGTTATGCTTAATATTAGGATTCATGGTAGGTTTAGTGAAATGGATAGGGATAGGTTTAGAGATAGGGTTAGGTTTAGGCCTGCGGTTAGCATTAGGGTTAGGGTTAGGGTTATTATAATGGATAGAGTTAGAACTGGGCTTAGGGCTAGGCTTATGGCTATGATTAGGGCTTGGGTTAGGGTTAGGGTTAGGGTTAGGGTTAGGTTTAAAGCTCGGGTAAGGGCTCAAGATTAGGGCTAGGTGTTGTGTTAAGTTAGTGCTAGGGTTAGTGTTATGTCTAATGTAAGTAACAGGGTTATGATTAGGGCTGATTTTAGGGTTGAGATTAGGGCTAGGTTTAGTGTTAGTGTTAGGTTTAGGGTTAGGGTGATATTTAGAGCTAGGGTTAGTGTTAGTGTCAGAGTCAGGGTCAGGGTTAGTTTTAGGGTTTGGGTTAATATTGAATTAGGCCTAGGGTTAGCGGTAGGTGTATGGTTAGAATTTGGTTTAATTTAAGGTTTAGTGTTAGAGCTGTGGCTTGGTTTCATTTTAGGGCTAGGGCTAGGATTAGGGCTAGTTTTAGGATTAGTGTTAGGCTTAGGGCTAGTGTTACGGTGAGCCTTAGACTTTGGTTTAGGGTTAGATTTAGAGTTAGATTTTCATCTAAGTTTAGTACTAGGGCTATGTATAGAGCTGGTGTTAGGACTAGTTTTAGGGCTTGGTTTAGGGTTATTGTAAGGGATAGATTTCAAAGAAGTTGTAGGATAGTTTGAGAGTTAATGCTAGTCTTAGGTCTAGGGTTAGGGTTAGGAATAGGGTAGAATTAGAGGTAAGTTTAGTGCTAGGGTTAGTATTAGGGTTAGGGCTAGGGCTAGGGTTAGTGTTAGGGCTAGGATTAAGGCTAGTTTCAGGTCTAGGATAAGGACTGGAGTTTTTGTTAGGGCTAGGGCTAGGATTAGGTCTAGGGCTAATGTCAGGTTTAAGGTGATGGTTAATTATAGTTTTAGAATTATTTGTTGCTAGGTCTAATATAAGGTTTAGGTTAGGGTAAGGTTCAGGTTTAGACGTAGGAGAATTATTAGGGTCAGGGTCAGAGTTAGAGTTTGGATGAATTTATTGATTAGGGTTAGGGCTCAAATTAGCATTAGGATCAGGGTTAGGGTATTGATAGGGTTTTGTTTAGGGTTCAGTTAGTTTAAGGGTAATTGATAGGGTTTGGGATAGCTATAGGGTTTGTGTTAGGCCTAGAGTTAGTATTAGGCTAGAGGTAATGGTTAGGATAATGTATAGGGTTAGAGCTAAGATTAGGGCTAGGGTTATGGTTCGGAATAGGTCTTGAGTTAGGGTTAGGGTTAGGGTTAGAACTAGGGTTAGGGTTAGCATAAGGGTTAGGTTTTGAGCTAGGGTTAGGCCTAGGGCGAGTGTTAGGTCTAGAATTAGGTCTAGGGATAAGAGTACAGCACAGTTAGTGTTAGAGTTAGGATTAGGACTAGCATCATCATTAGGTGTAAGGTTAGGGTTAGAGTAATGGATATGGTTAGATGTAGGTATAGGGTTATGGGTAGTGTGAGATTGAGGTTTAGGTTTAAGATTAGGGCTATGGTTGTGTTTAGGTTTATGGAAAGGGTTAGGGTTTGAGCTAGAATTAGTTCTATGTCAAGTGTGAGGTTTAGGGGTAAGTCTAGGATTAGTTTTCCGGTTATGTTTAGAGTTATGGTTAGGCCTAGGGTTTTCAATAGGTTTAGGGTTAGGTTAAGGGTAAAGGGGAGGTTTAGAGCTAGGTTTAGGAGTAGGGTTAAGTTTAAGATTAGGGTTAGTTTTAGGGCTATATTTAGTTATAGGTGTAGGTTTATGTTTAGAACTAGGGAATTGTTAGTGTCAGGGTGAGGGTTAGGGTTTGTTTAGGTAAAGGTGTAGTGTTAGGGCTCAAATTAATGTTAGGGTTAGGGTTAGGGTTAGGGTAATGGATATGGTTAGGTTTAGGTTTCAGATTATGTTTGGGGTAATGGATATGGTTAGGGTTATAGATAGGGTTATGGTTATCCTAGGGTTAGCATTAGGGTTAGGGTTAGGGTTAAGGTAATGTTAAAGCTCAGATTAGGGCTAAGATTTAGTTTAGATTAGGGATGGGGTTAGGGCTATGGCTAATATAAGATCTAGGGTTATTATTTGGGTTAAATTTAGAGTTAGTATTTGGCCTAGGTCTAATGTTAGCATTATCTTTAGGGTTAGTTTGATATTTATAGCTAGGATTAGTGTTAGGATATAAGTCAGGGTCAGGGTGAGTTTTAGGCCTAGGATTCAAATTAGAGTAAGGAGGTTATGGCTAGTTGTAGGGTTACAGGTTAGGTTGAGGTGTAGGGTTAGGGCAATGGTTCTGTTTTGTCTTAGGGCTAAGGCTAGGGTTAGGGCTAGTTTTAGGATTAGCAATAGTGTTAGGTCTAGTGGTAGGGTGAGCTTTAAGCTTAGGGTTAGGTTTAGATTTAGAGCTATGGTTAGATCTAGGGATTGGTCTGGGGCTAGGATTAGGGTTAAGGTTAGAGCTTGTATTAGGGTTATGATAACTTATAGGGTTAGAACTAGAAATATGTCTAGGGCAAGTGTTAGAGTTAGAATTAGCCCTAGGGTTAGGGGTAGGAATAGGGCTAATTTAGGGCTAGGATTAGTGCAAGGTTAGTGTTAGGTTTAGGCCTATGGTTAGGGCTAGAGTTACGGTTAGTGTTAGGGTAAGGGTTTGGGTTAGAATTAGTGCAAAGGATAGGGTTTTAGCTAGATTTAGGGCTAATGTGAGGGTTAAAATTAGGGGTAGGGCTAGGGTTAGGATTCAGGTTAGGATTAAGGCTAGGATGAGGGCTAGGGTTTGTATAAGGTTTAGGGCTAGTATTAAGGCTAGGGATAATGTCAGATCTAGGTATATGGTTAGGGTTAGTTTTTGGGTTCGGTTGTGGCTAGGCCTAGTGTTAGTGTTAGGTTTAGGATAAAGATCAGTTTTGGAGCTAGGTATATTATTAGGGTCTGGGTCTGGGTAGAATTTGGTTTAGATTAACATTTAGGGTTAAGGCTTGATTTAGTGTTAGGGTAGGGTTAGGGTTAGGGTTAAGGCTTGATTTAGTGTTAGGGTTAGGGTGCAAGTTAGGTTAGGGTAATGAAAAAGGTTAGTGTTAGGGATATGATTAGCCTTAGGCCTAGGGTTAGCATTCAAGTTAGGCTTATCTTTAGGGTAATGGATAAGGTTAGAGCTAAGGTTCTTGCTAGGGTTAAGTTTAGGAATAGAGCTAGTATAGGGTTAGGCCTAGGGTTAATGTTAGGGTTAGGTTTAGGGTAAGTGTTAGCATTGGAGCTAGGGTTTGGGCTAGGGCAAGTGTTAGGGTTAGGGTTAGGTCTATGGTTACAATTAGGGTTACAATTAGGGCTAGGTTTAGGGCTAGGATAATGGCTTGGTATTGTGGGAGTTTTATGGATAGCATTAGGGCTATGGGTAATGTAAGCGCTAGGATTATGTTCATGACTAGTTTTAGGGTTAGGGTTATGTGTACGTCTAGTGTTAGGGTTAGATTTTGGGTTAGGATAAGGTTTAGAGCTAGGGTTTCAGTTATGGTAAGGATCACTGGGTTAGAGTTAGGTTTAGGGTTAGGGCAAAAATTAGGACTAGTATGGATTCTAGATATTGGGTTAGTCTTTGCATTAGGTTAAGAGTTATCATTAGTGCTAGTGCTAGGATTTTTTCTGGGCTAGGCCTAGCTTTATGCCTGTATTTAGGATTAGGTTTGGTCCATTGCTAGTGTTATGGTTAGGTTTATGTATAGTTTTACTGGTAGGAGTACTGTTAGGTTTCCATTTAGGGTTGGTGTCAGGTTTAGACCTAGGGTTAGTTTAAGTGTCAAAATAATGGTTAGAGTAAGGGTTTGGGTTTGGGTTCAGGTTGGGGCTAGAATCAGGGCCAGGGTTAGGACTAGTTATAGTGACAGGGTTTGGGGTAGGCTAAGGATTAGTGTTAGGACTAGGGTAGCATTAGGGTGAAGGTTTGGCTTATGGTAAGGTATAGTTTTAGAGGTAGGTTTAGGGTTTGTGTTAGGGTTAGGTTTAGGGCTATGGTTAGGGTTAGGTTTAGGGATTAAACTAGGGTTAAGGCTTGGATTTGGGCTGATTTGTGTTATCAATAGAGTTATGACTAATGTAAGAACTAGGTTTCCAATTAGAGCTAGTTTTAGGTTTAGCATTAGGACGATGTTTAGAGCTAGGGTTAGTGTTAGGGTCCTAGTCAGATACACGTTTATTTCTAGAGTTAGGGTTAGGGCTATTTTTCCAATTAGTATTTGGGTTTGGGCTAGTATTAGGGTGAGGTTTATGCTTAATGTGAGGGTTAGATCCATGTTTAGGACTAGGGTGAAGGTTAGGACTAGGGTTGGGTCTAGGGATAGGGCTAAGTTTTGGTTTATGGTAAGGGATAGGTTTAGAAATAGGACTAGGCCTAGGGTGAGAATGAGACTTACGTCTTAGGGCTAGGGCTAGGATTAGGTTTAGGGTTAGGGTAAATTAGGGCTAGGATTAGCGCTAGGGTTATTGTGATGTTTAGGCATAGGTTTAGGGCTAGTGTTAGGGTTAGCAATAGGGTTAGGGAAAGGATATGTTACAGCTAGGTTTAGGGTTAGGGAAAGGATAAAATTAAGGTTAGGGATAGGGTTAAGATTAGGATTAGAATTAAGGCTAGGCTTAGAGCTAAAATTAGTGTTAGGTTTAGGACTAGGGTTAATGACAGGTCTAGGGTTATGGTTGGGAATAGTTTTATGATTAGCTTTATGGCTAGTTCTATTGTAATGGTGAGGTTGAGGGTTGGAGTCAGGTTAACAGCTAGCATATTATTAGGGTCAGAGTCAGGGTTAGGGTATGGTTTAGGTTCACGTTTAGGATTAGGGCTCAAATTAATATAAGCTTTAGGCTTAGGGTTAGTGAAATGGTTATGGTTAGGTTTAGGATTTAGATTAGTTTTAGGGTGATGGATAGGGTTAGGGTTAGTGATAGAGTTTGGGTTAGGACTAATGATAGAATTTGGTTACAGTTATGGTTAGGCTAATGGATAGGATTAGAGCTACATTTAGGGCTAGGGTTATGGTTAGGTTATGGCTATTATTAGGGTTAGGCCTTGGGTTAGAAATAGGTTAGGGTTATGGTTAGGGTAATGGAGAGTATTTAAGCTAGAATTAGGGTTAGGGTTATGGTTAAAATTAGGGCTATGGTTCAGGTTAGGTCATGGTTAGTGTAACGAATGGGATTAGAACTGTGGTTAGGGCTAGAGTTATGGTTAGGTTAAGGCTATGATTAGTGTTAGGCCTTGGATTAGAATTCAGTTAGGGTTATGGCTAGGCTGATTGATAGGATTTGAGCTAGGGTTAGGACTAGGGTTATGGTTAAGATTAGGGCTATGTTTCAGGTTAGAACAGGTTTAGGTTTAGGGTTAGGTTTAGGTTAAGTGTTAAGGCTCAAATTAGGGATAGGTTTAGTATTAAAGCTAAGGTGAGGGCTTGGATTAGGGCTAGGTTTTGGGTTAGGTTAGGGCTAGTGTAGCACTATGTCTAATGTAAGATCTAGGTTTATGAATAGGGCTAGTTTTAGGGTTACCATTAAGTCTAGGTCTAGTGTTAGTGTTAGGTTTAGGTTCAGGGTGATGATTAGAGATAAGATTAGTGTTAGGGTCAGAAATAGGATCAATGTTACCTTTAGGGTTAGGGATAGGACTCAAATTAGGACTAGGGTTAAGGCTAGGTGTAGGGTTAGGGTTTGTGTTAGGGTTAGGGTAAGAATTATGGATAGGGCTAATGTCAGGTCTAGGGTTGGGTTATTGCTAAGGCTCAGTTTTGTTTTAGAGCTACAGCTTAGGTTAGGGATAGATTTAGGATTATCAATAGTGTTAAGGCTAGTGGTAGGTTGAGGTTTAGGCTTAGATTTTTTGTTATGGTTAGTTCTAGGTTTAGGGCTAGGAGTAGGATTAGGGGAAAGGTTAAGCCTAGTGTTAGGGTTATGGTAATGCTTGGGTTAGAAGTAGAATTAGGGCTAGAGCTAAACGTAGAGTTATTCTTTAGGCTAGGGATAGGAGTAGGTTTAGAGTTAGGGGTAAATTATGGATAGGATTAGTGCTAGGGTTAATGTTACGTAAGGCCTAGCATTAGGGCTAGATTTAGGGTTAATGTTAGGCTAAGGGTTAGGTTTAGGGTTAGGGGAAATGAGGTTATAGCTAGGTATAGGGCTAGGGTGAGAATTATACATAGGGTTAGGGCTAGGGTTAGGGTAGAGTTTAGGAGTAAGGCTAGGTTTAGGGCTAGAATGAGGGTTTGTGTTAGGGATAGGGCTAGGATTAGGGCTAGGGCTAATGCCAGGTCTAATATTATGGTTAAGGGTAGTTTTAAGTTTAGGTTATGGCTAAGTCTAATGTAAGGGTTAGGTTTAGGGTAAAGATCAGGTTCAGAGCTAGGTCTATTATTAGGGTCAGGGTCAGGGTAGGGATTGGTTTAGATTAAAGTCTAGGGTTAAGGCTTGAATTGACATTAGGTTTTGGGAAATGGATTGGGTTAGATTTAGAGTTCATGTTCATGTTAGGTTTAGGGTTTTGAATAGTTTTAGGGATAGCAATACAGTTAGGTTTAGTCCTATTGTTAGCATTTGAGTAAGGCTTATGTTTAGGATTATAGCTAGGATTGGGTCTAGGTTTATGGTTAGGATTAGGGCCAGAGTTAGAGTTAGGGTTAGGGGTAGATTTAGGGTAAGTGTTAGGGTTTGAGCTAGGTTTAGGTCTAAGGCAGGGATAGGGTTAGAGCAGGTATAGGGTAAAAGTTGAGGTTAGGGCTATGGTTGCCATAAGGGTTAGAGTTAGGATTATGGTAATGGATAGAGTTAGAACTAGGGTTTGTTCAATGGTTACAGTAAAAATTAGGGTTAAAATTATGGTTTGGGATAGGGCTATATTAATCTTTAGGGTTAGGATTAGAGCTAGGTTTAGAGATAATGATAGGGTTAGAGTTACTTAATTCAAATTTCTTTGATATAATCCAGGATTCATCTTTAACTAACCTTACTCTCTTCCCCAGGTTTAGGTCATTTGGTCCAACTGTTTGGTGTCAGGAACAGTTAATATTTTCATTTTACTTCATTTTTACCAATAGAAGTAAATGGAAATAGACATGAAAATCAAACAGGGCTTATTCTAGTTGCTTGAAACTGCACACACTCAATTCTTTGTGGGGAAACTGTGGTATGTTTCTTGTGAGTGTAGGCCTAAGCTGAAGCATGCAAAAACAACTTTATCTGAGAGCCCTTTAGGAGAAAGCAGGGAAATATGCATGCACTGAAATTCCTCCCATAATTATTTGGTCAGATTTGTTTGATACTGCATAGGATTCATTATTTATCTTGCCCCAAAAAGCTCTCCAAGTTTGGGACTTCTCGGATCAATGGTTCTCTAATCAGGTTAGTGTTAGTGTTAGGTTTAAATTTAGGGCAGGGTTTAGATGTAGTGTTAGGTGAGAGTTAGTTTTGTTCAAATTTCTTTGATACTTGGAAGGAGTCATCTTTTACCTAGCCTTAATATGATCCCCAGGTATGGGCCTTTTTGTTTCTATGGTTCGCTGTCAGGAGCACTCTTTATTTTAAGATTCCACTTCATATTGACCCATATAGGAAAAAGAAAATGGACGTTGAAATCAAACCAGATTGTTGCTAGCTGCTTAATACAGCAGACAGTAAATCAATTCTGTGGGAATTCTCTGGTTTGTTCCTTGTGAAAGTAGCCTTAAGATGAAGATGGCAAAAATAACTTTATCCGATAGCCTTTTGCAGAAAACAGAGAAATATGCATGAACTGAAATACCACCCCAATTATTTGGTCATATTTCTTTGATACTGCATAGGATTCATCTGATAGCTTAGCCCACTAGCTGGGACTTCTAAGATCACCATTTCTTTAAACAGGCTAGGGTTTGTGTTAAGGTTAGTGTTAGGGCTAGTGTTAGATCTAGTATTAGGGTTAGAGTTAGTTTTGTTCAAATTTCTTTGATACTGGGCAGCATTCATTTTTCTTCTAACATTACTATGCTCCACATGTTTGGACCTCCTAGGTTCAATGGTTTTCTGTAAGGAACAATTTTTATTTTAATGTTTCAGTTCATTTTGTCCTATACAGGTAAAAGGAAATGGAGCTGGAAATTAAACAGCATTGGTGCTAGCTGCTTGAAACTTCACACTCCATCAATTCTCTGTGGGCAATCTCTGGTTTGTTCTTGTGAAAGTAGGCCTAAGCTGAAGCATTTAAAAACAACATTATTCAAGAGTTGTTTAGGAGATAACAGGGAAATATGCATGTACTGATATACTCCATCAATTATTTGGTCAGATTTCTTGTATACTGCACAGCATTCATCCCTTAGCTTGCCCGACTAGGCTGCCCAGTTTTGGAACTTCTATGGTCAAAGTTTCCATAGAAAGTTAGGGTTAGGAGAATGGTTAGGGTTAGAGCTAGTGTTAGGATTAGAGTTAGTTTTGTTCAAAATTCTTTGATACTTGGAAGGATTTATCTATTAGCTAGATTTACTCTGTTTCACAAATTCAGGCCTTCTCTGTTCACAGGATTGCTGTGAGAAACAATTTGTATTTTAAGATTTCACTTCATTTTGACCTATATGGGAAAGTTAAGGGAGCTGAAAATCAAACGGTTTGTGCTGCTTGAAACTTTACACACTCCATTAATTCTCTGAAGGGACTCTGGTATGTTCGTTGTGAAAGTAGGCCTAAGCTTAAGCATGCAAAAACAACTATATCCAAAGGCCCTTTAAGAGAAAACAGGGAAATATGTATGTACTGATATACCTCCCATAATTATTTGGTAAGATTTGCTTGATGCTGTGTACCATTAATTACTTAGCTTGCCCCACAAGGCTTCCCAAGTGTGGGACTTCTAGGATCAATTGTTCTCTAATCAGGTTAGGGTTATGGTTAGGTTTAGGGCTAGGGCTAGGGCTAGGGTTAGAGGTAATGTTAGGGTAAGAGTTAGTTTTGTTCAAATTTCTTTGATAATGGGCAGAATTCATCTTTTATCTGGCCTTAGTTTGCTCCAAAGTTTTGGGTCTTCTCGAATCAATGGTTCATTATCATGAACTCTATGTATTTTAAGGTTTCACTTCATTTAGACCTATATGAGTAAATGGAAATGAAGGTGGAAATCAAAAAGCCATCCTTTCACCTAAACCTAACCCTAACCCAAGACCTAAAACTAACACTAACTCTCCCCCTAGCCCTATTCCTAGTTCTAACCCTATGCCTGACCATAACTCAAACACTAGCCCTAAACTTAGCCCTAACCCTAGCCATAGCCATAACCCTAGAATTAATCATAATGCTAAATCTACCCCTAAGCCTAAAATTACACTATCATCAGCAATAACACTAACACTAACTATGCTTTCTTTAGCCGTAACCCCAAAACAAAACCAAGCAATAGCACTAACCCTAAACCTTAACCTAAACTAAATCATTACCCCTCATCTAGCCCTAAGCCTAACCCTAATTCCAGTCCCATCCCTAACTCTAAAACGAACCCTGATCCTGATTCTGAACCTAACATTAACCCTAGTTCAAAACATCACCCTAAAAAAAAAATAACCTAATCCTAAAACTAGACTTAACCCTAATGGTAACTCTAAAACTAGTCCTAATCGTAACCCTAGTTCTGACATTAGCCGTATACCTAACACTAGCCCTACCATTACCCAAAATCTAGCCCTAATCCAAGATCAAACAGGAGCTTTAACCCTAACACTAACCCTAAACCTAGTCCTAACGATTACTATAAACCTAACCCTAACATTAACCCTTGCACTATCTTTAAACCGAATCCTAAACCTACCCCTAACCTTAACCATAATCCTAGTCCTATCCCTAGCTCTAACCCTAAAACTAATGCTAACCCCTGGTCTAACTCTAGCACTATCCCTAACCCTAACCTACCCATTAATAATCATAACCTGAACTCTAAACCTAACCATATCCATTACCCCAACTATAGACTTAACCCTAATGATAATTTGAGCCCTAACCTTCATCCTTAACCTAAACCAAACCCTAACCATGACCCTGACCCTAATAATAACCCTACCTCTAAAGCTGACCCTAACCCTAATCCTAACCATTACAATATACCTAGCCATATACCTGGCTAAAACTATCCCTTACCATATCACTAGACCTAATATTAAACCTAGTACTAATGATAGCCTTAACCCTAACACAAACTCTAGCCCTAATCCTAGGCCTAACACTAGCTATAATCCTAACCCTAAATTTAACCCTCACCGTAACCCTAATTTCAACCCTCGCCTTAGCCCTAAACCTAGCTGTAACATCATACCTTACCCTACTATAACTCTCAAACTAATCCTAGACCTTAACCTAACCCTAACCCTAACACTAACCCTAGCCCTATTCCTAGCCTTAATTTAGACCTAACCTTAACTGTAACCCTAACTCTAGCCCTAATGCTAAATTTAACTCTCACCCTAGTTCTATCAATAGTTCTAAAGCTATCACTTATCATAACCCAAAACCTAGCCCTAACCCTAGCCCAAACCCTAGACCTAACCTTTGCCCTAGGCCTAACTCTAGATCTAAACCTAACTCTAAATCTAATCCTAACCTTAAGCTTAAACCTCACCCTAACACTGGCCATAACCCTAACGCTAATCCTAAAACTAGCCATAACCCTACACTGAACACTAAACCTAGGCCAAACCCTAACCTTGCAACCCCTAAACCTATCCATTACCCTAACCCTAACCCTAACCCTAACCCTAACCCTAACCCTAACCTAACCATAGCTCAAACCCTAACCTTACTTAAAACTAACCTTAATCCTAACCCTAACCTAACCTGACATTTAACCCTATCCAATACCCTGAACTAATGATAACCCTAGCCGAAACACTAACAGGAATCCAGACTCTAACTGTAACTCTAACATAGACACAATCCTAAACCTAACCCTCGTCCTAGTGCAAACTAACCATAGCTCAAACACTAAACTGTACCCTAACCCTAAACCTAACCCTATTCCTAAGCCTAACCCTAACCCTAACTCTAGGCTTAACAGTAACAATAACCCTGGCCCTAACCCTAGCTCCATCCCTATCCATTACCCTAATCATATCCCTTAACCTAATGCTAACCTTAGGCCTAACCCTGACCCTATCGCTAACTCTAACGCTATCAATTTTTCTAAACCTAATCTAAAACCTAAACCTAGAAGTCTCATTACCTTAAACCTAACCTAATGCTAATTCAAGCCCTAACCCTAAATCCAAACTTAAAATAAACAATAAACCTGACCCTAAACTTAATAATAAACCTAGCTCTAAACCTGACCCTTACTCTAAATCTAACCCTTACACTAGACTTAGTGATAAACCTAACCCTAAATCTGTCCCTAACTATAACCCTAGACTGGACACTAGCCCTAGCCCCAATTCTTGCCATAACCCTAAAACAAACCCTAGCCCTCAACCTAACCCTAAACATAGCCATAAACATAACCCTAAATCTATCCTTAAATCTACCCCTAGACCTGATATTATCCCTCAACTTAGTCTTAACCCTAACCCTAACCCTAGCCCTAACCCTAACCCTACCCCTGGTCCTAGCCCTAGATCTAACTCTACCCCTTACACTAAGTCAAACCTTTACCCTATTGCTACCCTAGTCCTAACCTTAATCCTTAGTCTACCTCAAACCCCAACTCTATTACTAATCCTAAACCTAGCCCTCATTCTAGCTCTAAACTTAACCAAACCCTAACCCTTACCATGACCCTTATTCTGACCCTAAAACTAACCCTTTGTTTAAGCCTGACCCTAACCCTAAACTGAAACTTAACACTAGCCCTTAGGTAAACCTATGAGTAAACCTACACTAACACTAGCCCTAGACTAAATCTAATCCTAAATATAGCCATAACTCTAGCCCTCAACCTAATAATAACCCTTAACTTAACCTAAACCTTAACTCACCCTAGACTTAACCCTAGTCCAATTATGTCCATAACCTTAAAACTAGCCCTATCACAAACACTGACTCTTACCCTAACACAAACCCTAACTCTAAACCTTATCCTAACCCCAAAACTAACCCTAACACAAGATTAACCCTAAAACTAGCCATAACCATAACCCTAGATTTAGGTTAACCATAAACCTAACACTAGCCCTAAACTTCACACAAAACCTAGCCTTAATTGTACTGCTAAACCTACCCTAAGCATAATCATACACTTAAACCTAACCTTAACCCTAAAGCTAACCTTTACCTTAGCCCTAACCCAAGCTCAAACCCTAAGCCTTACCTTAAACATAACCCTAGACCAATCCATAAATGTCACTCTAACCCTAGTTCTAATTATTCATTACACTAACCATAACACTAAACCTCATACTAGCCCTAACCCTAGCTTGATTCCTAACCCTTACACTTAACCTAACCATAACACTAACCCAAGGCCTAACTCTAACCCTAATCCTATCCCTAATCCTCAACTTAACCCTAGCCCTAAGACTAGATCAAACCCTACCCATAACCCTAAACCTAAACCTAACCCTAATGATAAACCTATACCAAAACATAAACCTACCATAACCCTAAACCTAAACCTAATCCTAGAACTAACTGAAACCTAACCGTAAAACAAACCCTAACCCTAGCTCAAACCTAACCTTTATTCTAAACCTAACCCTACCCTGACATCAAAACTAACCCTAACTCTAACCTGAAATCTAACCCTATCAATTACCCAAAAATAATGTTAATCCTAGCCCTAACTCTAACACTAATCATAACCATAACCCTAAACTTAACCCTAGCCCTAGAACTAACCCTAGATAAAACCCTCAACTGTACCCTTATCCTAATCCTAACCCTAACCCTAGCCCTAAACTTGACCCTAACCCTAACTCTAGCCATAATCCTAATCATAACCCTAGCCCAAACCCTAGCTCTATCTCTATAAATTACCCTTAATGACAACCTTAACACTAATGCTAACTCTCAGCCTAACCCTGCACCTATCGCAAAACCTAACCATATCTATAACCCTAAAACTAACCTGAACCCTAAAACTAACCACTATCCATTACCCTAACCCTAACTCTAACCTTAATGTTAATTTGAGCCCTAAACCTAAACCTTAACCTAACCCATACCCTTAAAACTTACCATGACTCTAATAATACCCGTAGCTCTAAACCTGACACTTTTTAAAACTTAACCCTAAAACTATTCCTAACTGTAACACTAGCCTGGATATTAGCCCTAGCCCTAATTCTTGCCCTAAATATAACACAAAACCTAGACCTAATTCTAACCTTAAACCTATCCTTAATCCTAACCCAAACCGTAGCCCTAGCCCTAATACTAATGCTAATAATAAAACAATCTTAACCCTAACCTGGGCACTAAAACAAAACCCAGCAAAAGGCCAAAACGTAAACCTTAAGTTAAACAAAATTCTAACACTACACCTAGACCAAACCTTAGCCCTAATTCGAGTCCTAATTCTAACCTAAAATATAACCCTGATTCTGACTTGTAACCTCACACTCACCCAATCGCTACACAACCCTAAAATTAAATCAAACTCTAACAGTAACCCTAGCCCTAATTCGAGTCCTAACCCTAACCCTAAAACTAACATTGACCATGACTCATATCCTAACACTAAATATAGCTATAAATATCACCCTAACCCAAACACTACAACTACCCCTACCCCTAACCCTAAAACTAACCATAATTGTAACCCTAGTTCTTACATTATCCTTTTCCCGAACCTTAGCCTCAACCCTAACACAAAAACTACCCTAATTCGAGACCTAAACCTAGCTAAACCCTAACCATAACCCTAAACCTAACCTAACAATAGCTCAAAGCCTAACCCTTACATTAAACATAGACTTAGACCTATTGCTAACTTTAACCATAAACTTAGCACTAACCCTATACTTTATCCTATACCTAAACCTAGATCTAAACCTACCCATTACCCTAACACTAACACTAAACCTATTGATAATCCTAGCCAAAATCCTAAAGCTAACCCTAAACTTAACCAGAAAAATACCCCTAGACATAGCACTAAATGTAACACTCACCATAGCTCTAAACCTAGCTCAAACCCTAACACTTACCATAACTAAACATAAACATAGCCTTAACTCTAACCCTAAACTGAAATATAACCTTAACCCTAATCCTATATCTATCTGTATTCATTATTCAAAACCTAAAATTTATGATAACCCTAACCCTAACCCTACCATAATCCTATCCCTAGACCTAACCATATCCTCAACCCTACCATAATCCTATCCCTAGACCTAACCCTATCCTCAACCCTACCATAACCTTATCCCTAGACCTAACCCTAACCCTAAACCTACCATAATTCTATCCCTACACCAAACTCTAACCTAACCCTAGTGCTAGCACTAACCCTAGCTCAATACCTTACCCTTATGATAAACATAACCCTAAACCTAAACCCAGTTATAACACTAAGCCTAACCCTAACTCAAGACTATTATTAACCATAACTCTAGCTCTAAACTTAGGTTTAACCCTATCTATTACCCTAAATATAACTCTTACCCAAATGCTAACCCTAGGCCTAACCCTAACCCTATCACTAACCCAAACCCTATGAATTACCCTGAACCTAACCCGAACCCTAAACCAAACTCTATCATTACCCTAACCCTAACACTAATGCTAGTATGAGCCCTAAACCTAAATCCTAACCTAAACCAAACTCTAACCCTGATCCTAAGTCTAATAATTCTCCTAGTTCTAAACTTGACCTTACTCTAAACCTAACACTTACACTAGATGTAGCCATAAACCTAAACCTAAAACTATCTTTAACCATAACCCTAGACCTGATGTTTGCCCTATCCCTAATACTAGTCCTGACACTAAAACAAACACTAGCCCTCATCCTAGCCCTAAACCTAGCCTTAATCATAACCTTAAAACTAACACTACCCCTAACTCTAACCCCCAATCTACCTCTAAACCTAGCTACAATGCCATACCTTATCCTAAAATTAATCATAACTATAACGGTAATAATAGGCCTAGGCTGAACACTAACCCTAGCCCTAATCCTAGCCCTAATTTAATTATATTCCTAAGCATAACCCTAACCCTAGACCTAAAACTAACTCTAATTTTCACACTAACCCTATCCTTAGATCTAAACCTATTCTTACCATAACCCTAACCCTAGCCCTAACCCTAGACGTAACTCTTGCCCTATCCTTAGTCCTAGCCCTAAACCTAGATCTAATCCTAATTCTAAATGTAACCCCAAAACTAAGCCTAAGCCTAACACTAATACTAGCCCTAACCCTAATGCTAATTGTAAAAGTAGCTCTAACCCTAACCTGAGGACTAAAACAAAACTGCCCTAACCCTAAACCTTAACTTAAACCAAACCCTAACACTACAACTAGACCTAACCCTATCCCTAATTAGAGTCCTAACTATAACCTTAAACTAACCCTGACAATGATTCGTATCCTGACACTCACCCAGGCTCTAAACACCACTCTAACCTTAAATAACCGATCCCTAACAGTAACTCTAGCCCTTATTTGAGTCCTAACTGTAACCATATAACTAACTCCGACCATGAATCCTACTCTAATACTAATCCTAGCTCTAAATATCAACATAACCCTAAAACAAACCCTAAAGCTAACCCTAAATAGAACACTAATTTTAACCCTCATTCTTACATTAGCCATTTCCCTAACTTTAGCCCTAACCCTAACAGAAATACTAGCCCTAACTGAGGCCTAAACCTAGCTTCAACCCTAACCCAATCATTACCCCTAGCACTAGCTCTAATCCTATCCATAACCGTAAGCAAAATGCTAACCCTAATAGTAACCCTAGACCTGTCCCTAATTCTATAGCTAAGAAAAACCCTAACTCAATTAATAGTCCTAAACCTAGCCCTCATTCTAGCTCTAATCCTATCCCAAACCCTAAGCCTAACCCTAATCCCGACACTTATTCTGACCATAACACTAACCCTAGGTCTAAATCTGACCCTAACCCTAGACCAAACCCTAACCCTAGCCCTACCAATAGTTAAACCTAAGCCTAAACCTATCACAAGCACTAGTCCTAAACATAATCCTAAATCTAGCCTTAACTCTAGCCCTAGACTTAAGAAAAACCCTAGCACTAGCCCTAACAATACCACTTAACCTAATGCAAAGACTAAACCTAATCCTAGACATAATCTTAATCCTAATTCTGGCTTAAACCTTAATTCTATCTCTGATCTGAACACTGATCCTCCCTTTAACACTAAACCTATCTCTAAACTTGACCCTAATGAAAATCTAAACCTAACACTACACCTAGCTATAACCCTAACCCTATAACAAGCCCTAATTATAACCCTAGCTCTTACATTACCTATAGCCTTAACCTTATGGCTTAACCTAACACAAAATGTAGAGCAAATACTAGGCCTAAACCTAGCCCTAAGCATAACCCTAACACTAACCCTAGCCCTAACCCTAATCCTAACCCTAGCCTTAGTCCTAACCCTATCTCAAAGCCTGATCCTTACCCTAATTAAAAACTTAGACCTACCCTAACTCTGAAACTAACCCTATCCCTAATTCTAACCTTAACACTAGCCCTAAACCTAGCTCTAAACCTACCCATTACACTAACCCTAACCCTAACCCCATTAATATACCTAACCGTAGCCCTCACTCTAGTTCTAACTCCATCCCAAACCCTAATGCTAACCCTGACCCTTATTCTGACCCTAATGCTAACCCTAGATCTAAACCTGACCCTAAATCTACACCAAACACTAACATTAACTCTGGATCTAAATCTAATTCTAAATCCAGCCCTAGACCTAAACAAAAAAATAGCCCTAACAATAACCCTTAACCTAACCCAAACCCTAAAACTACTCCTAGACCTAAACATCATCCTAATTCTAGTTCTAAACCTAATTCTAACCCTAAGCTGAAGACTTATCCTGTCTTTAACAGTAAATCTACCTCTAAACCTGACCCGGACAGAAAATATAAACCTAACACTAGACCTAGCCATAACCCTAACCCTACAACTAGCCCAAATCATAACCATAGCTCTCACATTATCCATAGCCCTATCATTTTGCCTTAACCTAACACAAAACCTAGAGCAAATCCTAGGCCTCAACCTAGCCCTAAGCCTACCCCTAACCCTAACTCTAGCCCTAACCCTAATCCTAAACTGACCTTAGTCCTAAACCTAAAGTGAAGCCTAACCCTTGCCCTAAATATAAACTTAGACCTATTTCTAACTCTACAACTAACCCTAGCACTAATCCTAACCTTAATCCTAGACTTAAATCTAGCTCTAAACCACCCATTACCCTAACACTTATTCTAACCCTATTGATAACCCTAGCCATAACCCTAACCCTAACAAAAAAAAATTATCCTGGTCCTAACCCTAAACCTAACACTTACCATAGCCCTAATGCGAGCTCAAACCCTAACCCATACCAAAACCCTAAACATAATCATAGCCTTAACCCTAACCTTAAAAGTAAATCTAACCCTAAGCCTACACCTAAAACTATATATAACCATATCCATTTCCCTAACCCTAATTCTAACCATAATGATAACCCTAGCCATAACCCTAACACTAACACTAAACCTACCATAATCCTATCTTTAGACCTAATGCTGAACCTAAACCTCGACCTAGCCCTAGCCTTAACTCTAGTTCAAACCCTCACCCTTAACCTAAACATAACTCTAGAAAAAACCCTAACCAAAATCCTAGCCTAACACTTACACTAAATCTATCCCAAGCCCTGATTCTAACCCAAACCCTCAACCTAGCCATAATCATTACTCAATCCCTGTCCCTTACCCTTAAGCTAACTATAAGACTTACCCTAAGCCTAAGCCTAACCATAACCCTATCTCTAAACTTAAACTTAACCCTAGCCTTTATCCTAGCTCTAACCTCACTCATTACCCTAATCCTAACCATACATCTCATGATAACCATAGTCCTAACCCAAAACCTATTCTAATCCTAACCATAAACCTAACCCTAGAACTAACATTAAACATAATCCTTGCCATAGTGCTAACCTTAGTTCAAACCCTAACCATACCCTAAATCTAACCCTAACCCTAGTCCTAAACCAAAACCTAACCCTAACACAACATCTAACCCTGTCCATTACCCTAAACCTAATGATAAGCCTAGACTTAACCATAATACTAACCCTAACCCTAAACATAACCTTAACCCTAGTACTAACCCTAAACCTAACCCTAGCCCTAGAACTAACCCTAGGTCAAACCGTAAAGTGTACCACAAACCTAACCCTAATCCTAGCCTTAACCGTAACCCTAACCCTAAATCTAGACTTAATACTAACCATAAATCTATCCCTAACACTAACTCTAAACCTATCAATTACCCCAAAGATAGCCATAACCCTGATGCTAACCCTAGTCCTAACCCTAACCCTATCCATTACCCTAAACCTAATCTGAACTCTAAACCTAACCTGAAGCATAAACCTAACCCTATACATTACCCTAACCCTAATTCTAACCATAAAGCTAATTTGAGTCCTAACCCTAAAGCTTAACTTACCCAAACCCAAAACCTGACCCTGACCATTTTAATACCCTTAGCTCTAAACCTGAACCTTACTCTAAACCTAACTCTGACACTAGACATAGCCATAAGCCTTAACCTAAAATTATCCTTAACCATAAAACTAGACATGATATTAGCCCTATCCCTAATACTTGCCATAAACCTAACATAAAAGCTAGCCCTCATCCTAGCCCTAATCCTAGCCTTGATCCTAACCTGTACCCTAACTTAGCCCTATCCCTAATTTTACCCCTCATCCTAGTTCTGAATCAAGCTGTAACCCCATCCCTTCCCCTAAACCTAAACCTAACCCTAGACCTAGACCTAAACCTACAACTAACCTTAGACCTGATCCTAGACCTAATTTCGCCCTAACCCTAACCCTAACACTAGTACTAAGAGTAACTCCAACTCTTACCCTAGCCCTATTCTTAGTTCAAACCCTATCCCTTACCATAACCCTAACACTTGCACTAACCTTTGCCCTAACCCTAGCCTTAGCTGTAACCTTAGATCTAACCATAACTCTAAATCTAACCCTAAACCTAACCATAAAACTCACACTAACATTAGCCCTAACACTAACACTAATCCTAAAACAAGCCCTAACAAAGTTCTAGCCCTAAAACAAAAACAAGTCACAGCCCTAACCCAAAACTTTAACCTAAACCAAAACTTAACCCAACACCTAGACCTAACCCTAGCCTTAATTCCAGTCCTATCCTACCCTAAAACTAACCTTGACCCTGTAACAACCCTACCTCTAACATCACCCTAAAAAATTTCCTAACCCTAAAACTAGACATAGCCCTAAACCAAATGCTAAAAGTAGCCCTAATCATAACCCAAGTTCTTACATTAGCTGTAGCCCTAACCCTAGCTTACCTAACCCAAAGCAAAGCCCTAATCTGATCCCTACACCTCGTTTTAACCCTAACCTTATCCCTGGCTCTAGCCCTAAACATTACACTAAACCCAACCATAACCCTAAAATTTCCCTAACACTAATCCAAACCCTAGCCTTAATCCTAAGCATAAACCTAGACCTAATCCTAGCTCTAACCCTATCCATTACCCTAACCATAACCCTAATTCTATGCTAAGTCTAGAATAACCCTAACCCTATCACTAAACCTATATTTATCCATTACCCTAAACATAACCTGAACCCTAAACCTAAACATATCCATTACCTTGGCCTTAACTCTATCCCTAAAGCTAATTAGAGCCCCAAACCTTAACCTTAACTAACACAAAACGTAACTGTTTCCATGAACCTAATAATAACCCTATCTCTAAAACTGACCCTAACCCTCAACCTAACACTTACACTAGAACTAGCCATAAACCTCACCCTAAATCTAACCCTAAACATAAACCTAGAGCTGACATTAGCCCTAGCCTTAATCCTAGCCCTAACCCTAACAGAAAACCTAGCCCTAATCCTAGCCTAATCCTAACCCTAACCCTAACCCTAGCCCTAAAACTAGGCCTAGCCCTAACACTAATTCTAGTGCTAATCCTATTACAAATTTTGACCTAACACTAACCCTAGCCCTAAGACTAACTCTAATTCTCACTGTAGTCCTATCCCTAGATTTAAACCTATCCCTTAAAATAAACCAAACCCTAGCCCTAAATTTAGCCCTAATCCTAGTCCTAACTTGTCCCTAGCCCTAAACCTTGATCTAATCCTAACTCTAAATCTAAACCTAACTCTAAGCCTAAACCACACCCTAAAACTACCCCTATGTCTAATGCTAATTTGAAAACTAGCCCTAACCCTAGCCCTAGCACTCAAATAAAACTGAGTCATAGGCTTAACCCTAAACCGTACCCTAAATCAAATACTAAATCTATACCTAGCCCTAAACCTAGAACCAATTCGAGTCCTAATCCTAACTCTAGAATTTACTCTGACCCTGACTTGGACCCTAACGCTAACTCTAGCTCTAAACATCACACTAGCCCTAAACATCACCCTAACCCTAAACCTAACCCTAAAAATAACCTAATTGGAATTCTAGTTATTAAATTAGCCATGGCCCTGCCCTAAGAGAAAACCTACCCCTAATCTGAGACCTAAACCTAGAATTTTACCTAACCCTAACCGTAACCCATTCCCTATCCCTAACCCTAATACTATCCAAAACCCTAGCTCTAACCCTGTCCCTTACCCTAAGCCAAATTCTCACCCTAATGCTACCCTAGTCTTAACCTTAATCCTTAGCCTACTCCAAACCTAACACTCATCCTATCCCTAGCCCTCATTCTAGCTCTAACCCTAATATAAACTCTCACCCTAACCCTGACCCTTATTCTGACCTTAACTCAACCCTAGGTTTAAACCTGTCTCGAAACCTAAACCAAACCCTAACATTAGCCCTATGGGTAACCATATACCTAAACGTAGCCTTAACACCAGACCTAGAAAAAAATTATAATCCTAAATCTAGCCATAACTTAGCATTAGTCCTAAACAAAAACCTAGCCCTAGATCTAACAAAAACCCTTAACCTAACTCAAACACTAACTCTACCTCTAGACCTAAACCTAGCCCTAATTCTAGCCTTAACCTTAAACCTAAGCCGAACCCAAACAATGACCCTTACCCTAACACAAACCTAGCTCTATACATTATGCTAACCCAATATCTAGCCATAACCCTAAGACTAGACCTAGCCATAATCCTAACCCTAGCTCATTCACTACCCATAGCCCTAATGCTAGCCATAAACTTCACACAAAACCTAGCCCTAACCCTCACCCTAAGCCTAATCCTAACCCTAACCCTAAACCTCACCCTAGCCCTAACCCTAGGTAAAACACTAACCCTTAACATAAACATAACCCTAGCCCTAAACCTAACCCTAACCCTAATCCTAGCCCAAATTCTAACCATAATCCTAGCCCTAAGTCTAGCTCTAAACATATCCATTACCCTAAACATAACCCTAACCCTAATGATAACCCTAGACTTAAACTTAACCCTAATCCTAAACCTAGACCTGACACTAAACCTAACCCTCTCCCTGGCCTGACCATAGGTGAAACCCTAACACTTACCCTAAACCTAACCCTAAAACTAACCCTAGGCCTAACACTAACCCTACCTTAACCCTAGACCTAATCCTAACCATAATGCTAGCCCTAAACCTATCCATTATCCTATACATAAGCCTAACCAAACGCTAACCCAAGGCCTAAACTTAAACCTATAACTAACACTAACCCTATCCATTACCTAAACCTAACCTGAGCATTAAACCTAACCCTATCAATTACTCTAACCCTAACACTAATGCTAATTCGAGCATTAAACCTAAACAATAACCAAAACCAAACTCTGAACAACACACTGACTCTAATAATACACCTAGCTCTAATCCTGACCCTTAACCTAAACCTAACCCTTACACTAGACCTAGATATAAAATTAACCATAGCACTATGCTTAACCAAACCATAGACCTGACATTAGCACTGTACCTAATTCTTGCCCTAAACGTAACACAAACCCTATCCCTCATCCTAGCCCTAAACCTATCCTTACTCCTAATCCGAAATCTAACCCTAGTTCAATCCCTAATTTCAACCCTCGCCCTAGTTCTGAACCTAGGTAAAACCACATCCTTTCCCCTAGCCCTAACACTAGGCCTAACCATAACAGTAAACCTAGCTCTAATCCTAGCCCTAATTTATCACTAAACATAACTTTTAAACTAACCCTAGCCCTAAGACTAACTCTAACTCTCTAGCTAGACCTACATCTAATACTAACCATACCTGTTACTGTAATCCTAATTCTAGCCCTAACCTTAGCCTTAACACTAGACCTAACCCTAGATCTATCAATAATTCTAAATCTAACCCTTAACCTAAGCCTAAACCTCAACCTACCATTAGCCTTAACAGTATTGCTAATCCAAAATCTAGCCCTAAACCAAGCCCTACACCTAAAACAAAACTGAGCCATAGCCCTAATGATAATCATAACCTAACTTTAACCATATACCTGACATTAGCCCTAGCCCTAATTCTTGTTCTAACCTTAATGCAAAACATAAACCTACACCTACACTTAACCCTAGATCTAATTTGAATGTTATCCCTAACCCTAAAACTGTCACTGACCCTGGCTCTGACCCTATCACTTGCCTTATCTCAAAACGTCACCCTAAAATTAAACCGAATCCTAACACTAGACCTAGCCCTAACCCTAACCCTAAATCTAGCCCTAATCATAATGCTAATTCTTACACTAGCCAAAGCCCTACCTTAGCCTAAACTAATCTAAAACCTAGCCCTAATCTGAGACCTAAACCTAGCTTTAACCCTAACCCTAAACCTTACCCTAAACCTAATCCTTACCATAACCCTAGCCCTAACCCTAACTCTAATTCTATCCATTACCTTAACTGTAAACCTAACCCTAATGCTAACCCGAGGATAACCCTAACCCTATCCATAACTCTAACACTATTACCTAAACCTAACCTGAACCCTAAACCTAACCATATCCATTACCTTAATCCTAAAACTACCCCTAATAATAATTTGAGCCCAGAACCTAAAACTTAACCTAAACAAATCCTAAACCTTTTCCTGACCCTAATAATACCCCTATCTAAAACTGAATCTAACACTTACCCTAACCCTTGCACTATACCTAACCATAAACTTAACCACAAAACTATCCCTAACCATAGCACTAGACCTGACCTTAACCCTGGTCCTAATGCTATACCTATCCCTAACAAAACCATAGCCCTAATCCTGGCCATAAACTTAGCCTTAATCCTAACTCTAACCAGAACACTAGCCCTAACCCTAAATTGAACCTTCACCCTAGGCGTAAACATAGCTATAATATCATACCATACCCTAACCTAATCCTAACCCTAGCCCTAAACCGAGGCCTAGCACTAATACTAACCCTTCCTCTAATCCTATCCCTAATTTAGACCTAACCATATCTAAACCTAACCATATCTCTAGCCCTAACACTAATTCTAACTCTCACCCTAGCCCTATCTCTAGTTCTAAACTTATCCCAAAGCCTAGCCCTAACCCTAGCCCAAACCTAGCCCCAAATTAGGCCTAGCTGTAAACCTAGATCTAACCCTAACTCTAAATCTAACCCTATCCCTAAACTTAAACCTCACCCGAACAGGAGCCCTAACCCTAATGCTAATTTGAAAATGTGCCCTAAGCCGAGCCATAGCCCTCAAACAAAACTGAGCTATAGCCATAATCCTAACCCCTAAATCAAATCCTAATGCTATACCTAGCACTAACCCTAACCCTAAAACTAATATTGACTTTGACTCTGAACCTAAAGCTAAACCTAGCTCTAAATATTACCCTAACACTAAACCCAGACACTAGACCTAGCCCTAATCCAAACCAGAAAACTAGCCCTAATAGTAAAACCAGTTCTTACATTAGCCTTAGTCCCAAACCTAACAAAAAACCTAGCCCTAATATGAGCCCTAACTCTAGCTTTAACCCTAGGTTTAACCCTAACCCTAACCCTAGCTCTAAACTTATCCCTTAACTTTAGTCAAACCCTCACCCTAATGCTACCTTAGTTATAACCCTAATCGTTATCCTGCCTCAAACTTCAACTCTATTACTAGTCCTAACCATAGACCTCATTCTATCTCTAACCCTAACCCAAAGCCTAACCCTAAATTTGACCCTTATTCTGACCCTAACACTACCCTAGGAATAAGCCTGAACCTAATCCTAAACCAAACTCTAACAGTAACCCTACCGGTTAACCTATATCTAATCCTAATCATAACACTAGCACTAGATCTAAACTTAATCATAAATATAGCTATAACTCTAGCCCTAGCCCTTAACAAAAACCTAGCCCTACCCCTAAAAATAACCATTAACCTAATACAAAGACTAACCCTACATCTAGAACTAAACCTAGTTCTAATTCTGGCCCCAACACTAAATCCAATATTAACCTGAACACTGACCCTTACCCTAACATAAATCTTAGCTCTAAACCTTATCCTAACTCAAAACCTAACACTAACACAGGATTTATACATAACCCTAACCCTCATACTTGCCATAACCATAACCCTAGCCCTTACATTACCCATATCCCTAATGCTAGCCATAAACCTCACATAAACCATAGCCCTAAACCTAGCCCTAAGCATAACCCTAACATTAACCTAACCAAACCATATCCTAATGCTTGCCATAGCCCTTATCCTAGCTCAAACTCTAACCTTTACCCTAAGCCTACCCCTAGAACTAAGTCTAACCCTTATCCTAGCCCAAATACTAACTGTAACCATAGTCCAAATCCTATATCTAACTTTATCCATTACTTTAAACACAACCCTAACCCTAATGCTAACCCTAGCTCTAAACCTAACTCTAACCCTAACCATTGACGTGACTCTAACCCTAAACCTCACGCTAGCCCTAACCCTAGCTCAAACCCTAACACTTACCCTAAACCTAACCCTAACACTAACCCTAAGCCTAACCCTAATCCTAGCCCTAATCCTAACCTTAACACAATCCCTAACACTAGCACTAAACCTTTCCATCACCCTAAACATAAGCCTAACCCAAATGTTAACACTAGGCCTAAACTTAACCCTATGCCTAACATGAACCCTATACATTACTCTAAACCTAAATTGAACCCTAAACATACCCCTATCCATTACTCTAAACCATACACCAACCCTACCGCTAAATCGAACCCTAACCATAAACCTTAACCCAGACCAACCCTAACTCAGACTCTGATCCCAATAATACACCTGGCTCTTATCCTGACCCCTACCTTAATCCTAACCCTTACATAAGAGCTAGCAATAAACCGAACCCTAAAACTATCCCTAATTTTAACCCTAGACCTGATATTAGCTCTAGCCCTAATCTTAGCCCTAACCCTACCAAAAGCCCTAACATTAGATCTAACAATAATGATAAATCTAACCCTAACCTTAAGCCTAAACCTCACCCTACCACTAGCCCTAACACTATTGCTAATGCTAAAACTAGCCGTAACCCTAGCCCTAGCCCTAAAACAAAACCAATCCTTTGCTCTAACCTTAAATATATATATACCAAACCCTATAACTAGCAATAACCCTAGCTCTAATTCGAGTCCTAGGCCTAAAATTAACCCTGACCCAACTTTTATCCAAACACTAACCCTAGCTCTATATATCACCCTAAACCTAAAGCTAATACTAACAAAAGACCGAGCCCAAACCCGAACCCTAAAACTAACCCTAATAGTAACCCTAGTTCTTACATTGGAAATACCCCTAACCCTAACAAAAAAAATAGCCCTAATCCGAGCCCTAACTAAATTTAACCCTAACCCTAACTCCAACCCTAGCTCTAAACCTAACCCTAAACCTAGCTCTAACCCTAGCTCTAACCCAATCCCTTGTGCTAAGCCAAAACTTATCCATAATGCTAAACCTAGTCCTAATCCTAATACTTAGCCTAAACCAAACACTAACTCTGTTACTAGTCCTAACCCTAGCCCTCATTCTAGCTCTAACCATACCCCAAAACGCAACTCTAATCTTCACCCTTACTATGACCCTAACATTAATTATAATTCTAAACCTGACCCTAACCCTAAACCGAAACTTGAAATTAGCCCTACCAGTAAACTTATACCTAAACCTAACTCTAACACTAGTCCTTGACCTAAACCTAATCCTAAATCTAGTGATAACTCTAGCCCTAGACTTAAACAAAAACTTAGTCCTAATCCTAACAATAACCATTAACCTAAAACAAACACTAACCCTACCCCTATACCTAACCCTAGTCCTAATTCTGGATTTCACACTAATCCTAACACTTACTTGAACACTGACCCTGACACTAACACTAAACCTAGCTCTAAACCTGACCCTAATTCAAAATCTAAATTTAACACTAGACCTAGCCATAGCCCTGACCCTAAAACTAGCCCTAATTAGAATCCTAGATTTTACATTAATCATAACACTAACCCTAGGACCTAAACGTAACACAAAACCTAGCCCTAATCCAAGGCCTAAACCTACCCAAAGCATAATTCTAAGCTTAACGCTAGGCCTAACTCTAACCCTAACCCTCATCTTAGTTCTAACCCTAGCTTAAAGCCTAACCCTTATCATAAACATAACCCTAGGACTATCCCTAACCATAAATCTAACCCTAGCCCTAATCCTAAAGTTAGCCCTAACCCTAACTCTAGATCTAACACTAGCCATTACCTTAACTCTAACCCTAAACTTAATGATAACCCTAGCAGTAACCCTAACCAAAACCCTAATACAAACTATAAACCTAACACTAGACCTAACCCTAAACCTAACCCTTGCTGTAGCCTTAACCCTAACTCAAACCCTAACCCATACCCTAAACCCAACAGTAACCTAGCTGTAAAACTAAACTTAACCCTAAATCTAACCTTAAAACTAGAGTTAACCTTTCATCTAACCCAACATATTACCCTAAACCTAACCCTAACCCTCATGAAAACCCTAGCTTAACCCTAAACCTAACCTTGACCATAACTATCACCCTAACCCTAGACCTAACACTAAACCTAACCCTCACCCTAGGACTAACCCTAGCTAAAAACCTAACCTTTAACCTAAACCTAACCCTAACCCAACCCTAAGGAAGGGTTATTAGCCTTAACCCAAACCCTAAGCCTAACTCTAGACATAATCTTAACAATAATCTTAGCCCTAACCCTAGCTCTAACCCCATACACTATCCTTATGATAACCCTAATCCTAATGCTAACACTAGGCCTAACCCTAAATGTTTTGCTAACCTGAAAATTCTCCATTCCCCTAAACCTATCCTGAACCCTCTCGATTACTCTAACCCTAACCCTAATGCTCATTTGAGCCCTATCCTTAAACAGTAAGCTAAAACAAACCCTAACCCTGATCCTGACCCTAAATATACATTTAGCTCTAAACTTGACCCTTACCCGAAGCCTAACACTTACACTACACCTGGATACAAACCTAACCCTAAATCTACCCCTAACTGTAACACTAGACCTGATGTTAGCCCTAGCCCTAATTATAGAACTAAACCTACAACAAACCCTAGCACTCATTCTAGCCCTAAACCTAGCTAGCCTTAATCATATCCCTAACCCTACCCCTAGCCCAACCCTAATTCTAACCCTTACCCTACCTCTAAACCTAGCTATAACCTCATCCCTTACCCTAAAGATAACCATAACCCTAGTCCTAATGCTAAGCCTAAGATGAACACTAAATCTAGCCCTAATCCTAGCCCTAATTTTGCCCTATCCCTAAAACTAACCATAACCCTAGCTCTATGACTAACTCTAACTCTCGTCCTAGACCTATACCTATTTCTAAACCTATCATTACCATAATCCTCATTCTAGCCCTAACACCTGCCCTATCCTTAGACCTATCCCGAACCCTAGAACTAATGCTAACTTCTAATATAACCCTAACCATAAGCATAGCCTAACACTAACACTAGACATAAACATAATGCTAATCATATAACTAGTACCACCCCTAAACCCAGGACTAAAACCAAATTGAGCAATAATCCTAACCCTAAACCTTAACTTAAAACAACCCTAACACTACACCTAGACCTACCCCTAGGCCTAATTGGAGTCCTAACCCTAATCTTAAAACTTACCCTGAAAATGACTCATATCCTAACAGTCAACCTAGCTCTAATCACCATGCTAAACTTAAGCGAAACCATAACAGTAACCCTAGCCCTAATTCATGTCATAACCCTAACTTTAAATCTAACCCTGATCCTAACTCATATCCTAACAGTCACCCTAGCTCTAAACACAACACTCATCTTAAACCGAACCCTAACAGTAACCATAGCCCTTATTCGAGTCCTAATCCTCAAACAAATTCTGATTCTTACTCAGATCCTAACAATAACCCTAGTTCTAAATATTACCCTAATCTTAAACCTAACATTTACACTACACCTACCCCTAACCCTAATCCTAAAACTACCCCTAATTGTAATCCTAGTTTTTACATTAGCCATGTACTTAACCCTAACATGAAAACTAGCCCTAATCTGAGTCCAAAACCTAGATTTAACCCTAACATTTAATCTAACCCTAGCCCTAAACCTAGCTCTAAGGCTGTCACTTACCCTAAGCCAAACACTAAGACTAATGGTAAACCTAGACCTATCCCTAGTCTTTATGCTAACCAAAACCTTAACACTATTAATAGTTCTAAACCAAGCCATCATTCTAGCTCTAACCCTATCCCAAATTCTAATAGTAACCCTGATCCTTATTCTGATCCTAACACTAACCCTAGGTCTAAACCTGACCCTAACCATAGACCAAACCCTGACATTAGCCCTAGAACTAAACCTAATCCTAAATCTACACTTAACTCTATCCCTAGACCTAAACAAAAACCTTGCATCAGCCCTAACAATAACCCTGAACCTAACCAAAACACAAACCCTACCCCTAGACCTAAACCTAGTCCTAATTCTGGCTGTAACCCTAACTCTAACTCTAACCTGAACACTGACCCTGCCTTTATAGTAAACCTATCTCTAAATTTGACCCTACCCAAAAATCTAAACCTAATACTATACCAAGCCATAACCCTAACCCTAAAACTAGCCCTAAATATAACCCTAACTCTTACATTACCCATACTTCTAACCTTAGGCCTAAACATAACCCAAAACCTAGAGCTAATCCCAGGCCTAAACCTAGCCTTAATCATAACCCTAACCCTAACCCTCACCTTAACCCTAACCTCACCTTAATCCTAATCCTAGCTCAAAGCCTAACCCTTACCCTAAACATAAACCTACATCTTCCCTAAAAATAACCCTAAACCCAGTCCTAATCCTAACATAACCCTAGCCCTAAACCTCCCTTAACCCTCAACCTAACCTTAACACTGTTGATAACCCTAGGCCTAACCTTAATGCTATAATTAACTGGAAAACTAACCCTAGACCTAACCCTCAACCTCACATCACCATAGACTTAAACCTAGCTCAAACCCTAACCCTTATCATAAACCTAAAAAAACCATAGCTCTGACCCTAAGCCTAAACCTATATCTAAACCTAACTGTAACTCTAAACATACATCTAAACCTATCCATTATCCTAAACTTAACACTATCCCTAAAGACGACCTAGCCCTAATCCTAACCCTAACCCTAACCACACTGTAATATCATCCCTAGACTTAACCTTAAACCTAACCTTCAACCTAGGCATTACCTTAGCTCAAAATCTAACCCTTATTCTAAACATAACCCTGACCCTAACCCTAGTTATATCCTTAACCCTAACCCTAACAATTAGCTAAACCTAACCTGAACCCTAAACAAAATCCTATCATTACCCTAATTCACATCCAAATGCTAACTCGAGCCCTAAACCTAAACTCTAACTTTAACAAAACTCTAACTCTTACACTGACCCTAATAAATCCCCTTGCTCTAAAGCTAACCCTTACCCTAAACCTAACACTTACACTAGACCTAGCCATAACCATAATCCTAAAACTATCCCTGACCATAAGCCTAGACCTGACATTAGCCCTAGACCTAATCCTAGCCCTAAACTTAACATCACAGCCCTTATCAAAGCACTAAACATACCTTTACTCATAACCCTAACCCTAACACTAGCCCTAACCCTAACAATAACCTAGCCCTAATCTTAGCCCTAATTTAGCCCTATTCCTAATCCTAGCCCTAACCCTAGCCATAGGACGAACTCTAACTCTCATCCTAGCCCCATCCCTTGTTCTAACACAATCTCTTACCAGAATCCTAACCCAAGCCCTAACCCTAGCCCTATCCTTAGTCCTCGCACTAACTAGATTTAACTTTAACTCTAAATCTAATAACAACCCTAAGCTTAACCGTAACCCTAACTCTAAATCTAACTTTAATGCTAAGGCTACACCTACACCTAACGCTAGACCTAACCCTAATGCTAATCCTAAAACTAGCCCTAACCCTAGCCCTAGTCCTAAAACAAAGCTGAACCATAGTTGTAACCCTAACCCTTAACTTAAACCAAACCCTAACCCTAGCCCTAATTTAAGTTTTAATCCGAACACTAAAACTAACCCTGACCCTGACTCTAACCATAAAACTCACCCTAGCTCTAAAATTAACCTAACCCTAAACTTAAATTTAACACTAGACATATCCCTAACCCTAACCTTAAATTTAGCCCTAAGCATAATTCTGGTACTTATATTAGCCATAACCCTAACCCTAGCACTAACTTAACACAAAACCTAGCCCTAATACAAGCCATAACCCCAATTTTAACCCTAATCCTAGCCCTAACCCTAGACCTAATCATAAACATAACTCTATCCCTAACCCTAGCTCTAACCCTATCCATTGTCATAAACATAACAATAACCCTAATTCTGAACCTAGTCCTAAACCTAAACCTATCCCTAATCCTAAACCTATCCATTACCCTAATCAAAACCTAGACTATAACCTCACCCTATCATTAACCTAACACTAACAGTAATGCTAATTTGTGCCCTAACTTTAAAACTTAACTTATCCCAAACCCTAACCCAGATTAGGACTCTAAAAATACTCCTATCTCTAAACCTGACCCTAACCCTAAAACTAACCCTTACACTACAGGTAGCCATAAACCTAACACTAAAACTATCATTAACCATAACCCAATACCTGATACTATCCCTAGCACTAATCCTAGCCCTAAACTTGAAACAAACCCTAGCCCTCATTGTAGCCCTAAACCTAGCAATAATCATAACCCTAAATTTAACCATAGACCTAACCTAAATCTAACCCTCACCGTCCCACTAAACATAGCTACAACACCATCCCTTACCCTAAAATTAATCTTAACCCTAACCCTAACAATAGATCTAAGCTGAACACCAACCCTAGCCTAATCCTAGCCCTAATATAACCTTCTCCCTAATTCTAACTCTAACCATAGCCCTAAGACTAACTCTAACTCTCACATTAGCCCTATCCCTAGTTCTAACCCTATCCCTTAACTTAACCCTAACCCTAGCCCTAAACATAGCCATAAACCTAGCCATAACACTTGCTTAATCCTTATTCCTAGTCCTAAACCCAGATCTAACTCTAACTCTAACACTAACCCTAAGCCTAAGCCTAAAATTAACACTAGCACTAACCCTAACACTAATCATGAAACTAGCCCTAACCATAACCATAACCATAAAAGTAACTCTGACCCTGACTATTTACCTAACAGTAACACTTGCTCTAAATATCACCCTAACCTTAAACTTAATCTTAACACTAGAGGTTTAACCCCTAACCATAACCCCCAAATTAATCCTAATTGTAACCCTAGTTCTTACATTAGCTGTTGCCTAGCCCTAAACCTAACAAAAAACTAGCCTTAATCCGAGCCCTAAGCCTAGCTTTAACCCTAACACTTGCCCTAATCCAAGCCCTAACCCTAGCTCTAACCCTATAACCTTACCCTAAGCCAAACCCTAACCCTAATGCTAAACATAATCCTTAACCAAACCCAAACCTTAACCGTATTACTAGTTCTAAATCTAGCACTCATTCTAGCTCTAACCACAACCCTAACAATAGCCTTAGATCTAAACCTAATCCTAAATCTAGCCATAACTCGAATCCTAGACGTAATGAAAAACCTAGACATAGCCCTAATAATAACCCTTAGCCTAAGGCAAACACTAACTCTTCTCTTAGACTTAATTCTGGCTTTAATTTTAACCATAACTCTAACCTGAACACTGCCCTGACACTAACAGTAACCCTACGTCTAAACATCACCCCAACCCTAAACCAAACCCTAAAACTATACCTAGCCCTAACATTAATCCTAAAACTAGTCTGAATCATAACAAGTTCTTACATTAGCTCTAGCCCTAACCTATTGCAAAACCTAGCCCTAATCCAAGGCCTACCCTAGCTTTAACCCTAAAGCTAATCCGAATCCTAACCATAACCCTAACCCTAACCCTAAGCCTAGACATAATCCTTAGCATAACCCTAGCCCTAACCCTAGATCTAACCTATCCATTACTCTAATGATAACCCTAAACCTTATGCTAACCATAGGCCAAACCCTAATCCTATCCCTAACTCTAACCCTATCCATTACCCTATAATTAAACTGAACACTAAACCTAAAACAATCATTACCCTATTATTAACAATAATGCTAATTTGATCCCTAAACCTAAACCTTAACCTAACAAAAACCTTAAACCTGACCCTAACCCTAATAATACCCCTAGCTCTAAACTTGACCTTAACCATACACCTAACTCTTAAATTTGACCTAGCTATAAACCTAACCCTAATCTATCCCTAACTGAAAACCTAGATCTGAATTTTGTCCTAGCTCTAATCCTAGTCCTAACCCTAACACAAACCTTAGCACAAATCCTAGCCATAAATTTCACCTTAATCATAAACCTATCCCTAACCCTAACTATAACCATCACCCTAGCCATAATCCCAAACCTTACCCTAAACCTAACCCTAACCCTAGACCTAACCCTAGGCCTAACCGTAACACTAACCCTTACCCTAAGACTAACTCTAACTCTCACCATAGCCCTATACTGAGTTCTAACCCATCCCTTACCAACACCCTAAACCTACCCCTAAACTTAGTTCTAACTCTAGCCCTATTCTTATCCCTAGCTCACAACCTAGATCTAAACCTAACTCTAAATCTAACACTAAACCTAAGCCTAAACCTAAAACTAAAACTAGCCCTAACCCTAACACTAATCCTAAAATTAGCCCTAACCCTACTCCTAGCCCTAAAACAAAACCGAGTAATAGCCCTAACCCTAACCCTAAACCTAATCCAAAACCTAACCTTACACCTAGCCCTACATCTTTCTCTAATTCTAGGCCTAAATCTAACCTGAAAAGTAATCCGGACACTGACTCTGATTGTAAAACTAACTCTAGCTCTAAATATTGTCATAAACATAAACCTAACCCTAACAGTAGACCTAGAGCTAACCCTAACTCTATAACTAGCGCTAATCATAACCCTACTTCGTACATTACCCGTAGCCTTAACTCTAGCCCTATCCTAACCCAAAACATAGCCTTAATCTGAGTCCTAAACCTAGCTTTAACCCTAAACTTAAACCTAAACCTAACTCAAACAAAAGCCCTAATCCTATACATATCCCTAGCCCTAATCTTAGGTTTAACACTATCCATTACTCTAATGATAACCCTAACCCTTATGCTAAATATTAGGCCTAACCTTAACCCTATCCATTACACTAAAACAGATCTAAACCCTAAACCTAACCATGTCATTAACCCTAATCCTAAACCCAATGCTAACTCGAGCCCTAAAACTTACCTCTAACCTAAACCAACCCCTAAACCTGAACGTGACCCTAATAATAACACTAGCTCTAAACCTGACCCTACACTAAGCCTAACATTTACACTGGACCAAGTCATAAACCCAACACTAAATCTATCCCTAAATGTAACCCTAGACTTGGCATTAGCCCTAGCCCTAAAACTAGCCCTAAACCTAACACAAACACTAGCCTTCATTCCAGCCCTAAGCCTAGCCTTAATCATAAACCTAACCCTAACTGTAGCCCTAACCCAAATACTAACCCGTGCTCTAGTACTCAATTTAGCTATAACCCTCTCCTTCACCCTACATGTAACACTAACTCTAACGCTAACCGGAGGTATAAACCTAACACTAACCCTAGCCCTAATTAAACCGTATCCCTAAACATAACCCTAGTCCTAGACCTACGACTAACTCTCTCATACTAGCCTATCACTAGTTCTAACCCTACCCTTACCATAATCCTAACCCTAGCCCTAACCCTAGTCCGAACTTGAAGCCTAAGACAAACCATTATAAATACATTCATATTTAGATGCTATGTCTACAGATGTTGGCTTCAATTATTATTTAGAATATAGTCATTAGTTTCATAAAAGGCATACCATTTCTGGTTGTATATAGAGAACTGATGGTCAGAGGTAGGACGCTATGTTAATGGGGAAAGGAGTGAAGGTATGAGATTAATCTGTCTTAGCAAATTGGAGGAGAAGTGTAATGAATAGACAGGGGTAATTTATGGAAGAATGTATACATTCAAATTTCTTATCTTAATTCATAAAATTACCCTATGTATACATAGTAAAAGTTAGGAGGTTGAATGTGAGATAGAGGGAGGAAGAAAAAAGAAGAAAAAAGTAACAAAGAAAGAAAGAAAGAGAGGGAGAATAAAAATCAGAGAAAATAAAGGGGGGTGAGGTAGGCCTATGCAATTCCTCTATATAACACTATTCTGGTGATTCAGTTCTTAAAGTCCAATTTCTTGCAAAGTTCTTGCTTTCACATATGTTGAGATTGTGAGGGCCAGAGGGGGAAGGGTAGAGGAGAATAGATAATAAGAGCGAGAATAGAAAAGTGTCTCAGAACTCTGTTTTCTTCCAGTAGGTGGAGTTGTCTATTCCTAACTTGAGTCTGTGTGCTAAGGCTGGTGGAGGTAGCCAGTTTGAGAGAGCTTGAGCTTCTACATGGAGCCTCCCTACTCTTTGTCTCTGAGTTGGAAACCAGGTACCTGTACAGTTGCTGTTCTGCATTGATAGCTATGCCCCCCTCCCCAAAACTCTTGTGAGAAAAATATGAGTTATCAAAGCAGGAGGTAGGTGAGTTGGAAACCCGGTATCTGAGCAGTCGCAGAACTGAGCTGGTAGCCCTGGCCACCGATAGATGGTGAGTAAGATTTTCCAAGATGGATTACCTGTGTAGGTGTTTGGTGAGGTGGGTGGTTCTGGGGTGACCTTTGGCCATGTCCAGAGCTTGGTCTGGTGACACGCAAGCAAAGCCTCTGTGTTCTGTGCTACCTATCCTCTGCAACAAGAATGCCTGCATGGCTGAGACTTCCGTATGAGACGAGAGAGAACCTGCAGCCAAGACTTTATTCTGTGCCAAGAGCTCACGTGTGGCTGAGACTTCAATCTGAGACTTCCATCTGTGCAGAGAGCTCATGTGCAGCCAAGACTTCCGACTTCCAAATGAGCCAAGAGCAACCACACAGCTGAGTCTTCCATCTGCACAGAGACCTCCAACATAGTCCTAGTTTTCTTCAAATTTCTATGATATTGGGCAAGATTCATCTTTTACTTAGCCTTACTCTGGTCCAAGGTTTGGGCCTTCTTGGTTCAGTGGTTCGCTGTCAGGAACAGATTGTATTTTAAGATTTTCCTTCATTATGGCTTATTGATGTGAATGAAAATTGAGCTGGAAATCAAACAGGGTTGGTAGGAGGTGCTTGAAACTTCACAAATCAGTTCTCAGTGGGCACTTTCTGGTTTCTTTCTTTTGAAGGTAGGCCAAAGCTACAGTATGCAAAAGCAACTATATCTGAGAGCCCTTAAGGAGAGAACACAGAAATATGTATGTATTGAAATAAGTCTCCCAATGATTTGATCAGATTTCTTTAATACTGTGAAGTATTCATCTTTAACTTTCCCCACTAGGCTCCCCAAGTTTGGGAAAACTAGTATGAATAGTTTTCTATACAGGTAAGTGTTAGGCTTAGGCTTAGGATTAGGGTTAGGTTTAGAGCTAGTGTTAGAGTTATTTTTGTTCAAATTTCTTTGATACTGGGCTGGATTCAACTTTTCCCTAGCCTTACTATTATACCCAGGTTTGGGCCTTCTGGAATCAGTGGTTTGCTGTCAGGAACAGTCTGTATTTTAAGTTTTCACATCATTTTGACCTATATGGGTAAATGGAAATAGAGCTTGAAATAAAACAGAGTTGATTCAAAAGTTTGCTTGAAACTTCACACACTCAGTCAGTACTCAGTATGCATTTTCGGGTTTGTTTCTTTTGGAAGTAGTCTTATGCTGAAGTAGAAAGAAATAGCATCATCTGTGAGTGCTTTAGGAGAAATCTTCAATATTTTTTGGTCTAATTGCTTTGATATCGTACAGAATTTGTCCTTCACCTGGCCTTAATAGAATCCCCAATTTGGGGCCTTTAAGTTCAACAGTTCACTGTCAGGAACAGTTTGAAATTTTAAGTGTCACTTCATTATGGCCTATAGGTGTGAATGACAATGAAACTGGAAATCAAACAGGGTTGGTACTAGCTGCTTGATACATCACACACTCAATTAGTTCTCTGTGTGCACTCTCTGATTTCTTTCTATTGAATATAGGCCAAAGAAGAAGCATGCAAAAACAACTTTATCGGAAAGCACTTTAGGAGACAACAGGGAAATAAGCATGTAATGCACTACCTCCTGCAATTATTTGGTCAGATTTCTTTGATACTGTGCATTTTTCATCTCTTAGCTTGCCCCAGTGGGCTTCACAACTTTTGGACTTCTAAGATCAAAGGTAATATAAACAGGTTAGCGTTAATGTTACATTTAGGGTTAGTGCTAGGTTTACATCTAGTGTTAGGTTTAGAGTTAGTTTTGTTCAAATTTTCTTGATAGTGGCAGGATTTATCTTTTACCAACCTTACAAATTCCCCAGGTTTGGGCCTTCTCAGTTCAATGGTTCGCTGACTGTAACAGTTTGTGTTTTGAGGTTTCACTTCATTTTGACCTATATGGTAAAGGGAAATAGAGCTCAAAATCAAAGAGGGTTAGTGCTAGCTGATTGAAACATCTCACACTCAATTATCTCTCTGTGTGCACTCTCTGGTTTGTTCCTTGTGAGTGTAACCCTAAGCTGAAGCATGCAAAGCAACTTTATCTGAGAGTACTTTAGGGGAAAACAAGAAAATAGGCATGTACTGAAATATCTCTCCCAATTATTTGGTCATATTTCTTAGATGCTGCACAGGATTCATCTATCAGCTTGCCCCAGTAAGCTTCCCACGTTTGGGACTGTAGGATCTCAAACAGGGTTTGTGCTAGCTGCTTGAATCTTCACACACTCAATCAGTTCTCAGTGCACATTCTCTCATTTGTTTCTTGTGGAAGTAGCCCAAAGCTGACATAGAAAGAAATAGGTGTATCTGTGAGCTCTTTAGGAGCAAGCTTCAACTTTTTTTTTTGTTTGATTGCTTTAATACTGTACAGGATTCATACTTTTCCTAGCCTTAGTAGGATCCCCAAGTTTGGGCCTTCAAGATTTGCTGGTTGACTGTAAGGAACAGTTTGAGTTTTTAGGTTTCAAACTGTTTTTATTATGGTCTATAGATATGAATGAAAATGGAGATGTAAATCAAACAGGGTTAGTACTACTTGCTTGAAACTTCACACAGTGAATCAGCACACTGAGGGTACTCTCTGGTTTGCTCCTTGTGAAATACCATAAACTGCAGCATAAAAAAAATAATTTAACCAAAAGCACATTAGGAGAAAACAGGGAAATATGAATGCACTGAAATACCTCCCCCAATTACTTGGTCACATTTATTTGATACTGCAGAGGATTTATCTGTTAGCTTGCCCCACTAGGCTCCTTTATTTGTGGACTACTATGATCATTGGTTCTCTAAACAGGTTAGGTTAGGTTTAGTATTAGTTAAGGGCTCAGTATACAGCTAGTGTTTTGTTAGATTTAAATTTGTTCAAATTTCTTTGATACTGGGAAGGATTCAGCTTTTACATAGCCTTACTATATTCCATAGGTTTGGACCTCTTGGTTCAAGGGTTACCTGTCTGGAATAGTTTGTATTTTAAATTTTCACTTTATTTTGACCTATGTGGGTAAATGGAAATGGAACTTGAAATCAAACAGGGTTGGTGCTTGCTACTTCAAACCTCACATACTCAATCAGTTCTCTATGGGCATTCTCTGGATTCTTCTTTGTGAATGTAGTCCTAAGCATAAGCATGCAATGAAACTTTATGTGAGAGCAGTTTAGGAGAAAATGGAAATATGCATGTGCTGAACTACCTCCCCAAATTATTTGGTTAGATTTATTTGATACTGTGAGAGATTCATGTGTTAGCCTGCCCCACTGGGCTCCACAAGTGTGGGACTTCTAGGATCAAAGGGTAGTGTTAGGACTAGGATTAGACCTAGTGTTAGGGTGAGAGTTAGTTTTGTTTACAAATTTCTATCATACTGGGCAGGATTCATCTTTTTCAAATTTTGACTATACTCCAAATATTTGGGCCTCCTACATAAAGGGTTTTCTTTCAGGAACAGTTTCAATTTTCATATTTAGCTTATTTTTTCCCTATGGGGTGAAGGGAAATGAAGCTGGAAATCAAACATGTTTTGGGCTAGCTGCTTGAATCATCACACTCTCAATCAGGTCTCAGTGAGGATTCTCTGGTTTGTTTCCTGTGGAAGTAGCCCTAAGCTGAAGTAGAAAGAAACAGCTTTATCTCTGAGTGTGTAAGGAGCAAGCAAAATACACATGTACTGAAAGAGCTTCAAATTTTTTGGTCCAATTACTTTGATACTGTACAGGATTCATCCTTGACCTAGCCTTAGTAGGCTCCCCATGTTTGGGCCTTCAAGATTCAATGGTTCGCTTTCAGGAACAGTTTCCATTTTAAGGTTAAACTTCATTTTGACCTAAATGAAATTGAAGCTAGAAATCAAAGAGGGTTGGTGCTAACTGCTTCAAACTTCACATACTCAATCAGTTCTCTGTGGGAACTCTTTGATTTGTTTCTTGTGAATGTAGCTCTAAGATGAAGCAGGCAAAGCAAGTTTATCCTAGAGCACATTATGAGAAAAGAAGGAAATATACATATATTGAAATACCTTCCCCAAATATTTGGTCATATTTTTTGATACTCTTCAGGATTCATCTACTAGCTTGGCCCACTAGGATCCCCAGTTTTGGGACTTCTATGATCATAGGTTCTCTAAACAGCTTTGGGTTAGGGTTGGGGATATAGTCAAATCTAGCATTAGAGTTACAGTAAGATTTGCTAAAATTTATTTGATACAGGGCAGTATTCATTTTTTATTACCCTTGTTAAGTTCCTGAGTTTTGGACCTTCTCAGTTCAAGTGTTCTCTATCAGGAACACTGTATATTTTAAGGTTTCACTTCATTTTGATCTCTATGGGTAAATGGAAATGGAGCTCGAAATCAAATAATGTTGGTGCTAGCTGCTTGAAACTTCACATACTATATCAATTCTCTGTCAGTAATCCCTGATTTCTTCGTTGTGTAAGTATCCCAAAGCTGAAGCATGCAAAAAAAAAATCCTTTATCTGAGAGCACTTTAGGAGACAACAGGAAAATATGCATGTACTGAACTATGTCCCCCAGTCATTTGGTCAGATTTCTTTGATACTGCACAGGATTCATCTGTGAGTTTTCCCCACTAGTCTCCACAAGTTTGTAACTTGTATGATCAAAGGTTCTCTAAACAGGTTAGGGTTAGTTTTAGGGTTAGGGTTTGGGCCAATGTTAGAGCAAGTGTTAGGGTTAGAGTTACTTTTGTTCAAATACCTTTGATATTGGACAGGAGTCACCTTTTACCTTACTTTACTATGTTCACCAGTTTGGGGCCTTCTTGGTTCAAGGTTCACTGTCAGGAACAGTTTGAGTTTTAAGGTTTCACTTAATTTGAACCTATACAGATAAATGGAAATGGAGCTAGAAATCAAAGAGTGTTTGTGCTAGCTGCTTGAAACTTCACACACTCAATCTTTTATCTGTGAGCACTCTGTTGTTTCTTTTTTGTGAAAGTAGCTCTGAGCACAAGCATGAAAAAACAACTTTATCCAAGAGCACTTTATGAGAAATCATGGAAATATGTATTTCCTGAATTTTCCCCCCAATTATTTGGTCCGATTTGTTTGATACTGCACAGGATTCATCTGCTAGCTTCCTGCCCTGGGTTCCCCAAGTTTGGGACTCGTATGATCAAATCTCTATAAACAGGATAGGTTTTAGGTTTAGTGTTAGATTTAGGACTAGAGTTAGAACTAGTGTTAGGGTTAGAGTTATTTTTTTCAAATTTCTTTGATACTGGGCAGGATTACTCTTTAAACTAGTCTTATTATGTTCCCCAGTTTGGGGATTTCTAATTTCAATTTTTCACTGTCAGGAGCAGTTTATATTTTAAAGTTTCACTTCAAGCTGTCCTATATGGGTAAATGGAAATGGAGCTGGTAATCAAACAGTGTTGGTGCTAGCTTCTTGAAATTTTACACACTCAATCAGTTCTCTGTGGGCACTCTAGGGTTTCTTCCTAGTGAAAGTTTTCCAAAGCCATGGCAATAAAAAGAACATTATCCAAGAGCACTTTATGATAAAACAGGGTAAATAGGTATGTACTGAAACCCCCCCCCCCCCAATTATTTTCTCAGATTTTTTTATACTTGGCAGGATTCATCTGTTTACTTTCCCTACTAGGCACCCCAAGTTTGGGTCTTCTATGATCAAAGGTTCTCTAAACAGGTTAGATTTAGGTTTAGGGCTAGGGTTAGATTTAGTGTTGGGGTTAGAGTTAGTTTTGTTCAAATTTCTTTGATGCCAGGGAGGATTCATCTTTTACCTTGCCTTACTATATTCCCCATGTTTGGGACTTCTTGGTTCATGGATCGCTGTCAGGAACAGTTTGTGTTTTAAGGTTTCACTTCATCTTGACTTATACGTGTAATTGGAAATGGAGCTTGAAAACAAACAGTGTTGGTGTTAGCTGCTTGAAACTTCACACACTCAATCAGTTCTCTGTGGGCACTCTTTGATGTTTTCCTTGTAAATGTAGCCCTATGCTGAAGTATGCAAAGCATAGGTTTAGGGTGAGGGCGATGTATAGGGCTAGGTTTAGTGTTAAGGTCAGAATTAGGGTGAGGGTTAGTTTTAGGGTTAGGGTTAGGACTCTATTTAGGGCTAAAGTTAGGGCTAGGTGTAGGGTTAGAGTTTGGCTTAGGTTAAGGTTAAGGGTTAGGGCTATGGCTTGGTTTTGTTTTAGGGCTAGGGCTAGTGTTAGGGCTTGCTTTTAGATTAGTGTTAGAGTTAGGGCTAGTGTTAGGATGAGGTTTAGGACTAGGGTTAGGGTTAGATTTCGATTTAGGGTTGGATCTAGGGCTAGGGTTAGGGCTAGCAATGGGTTCTGGAAGGGATAGAGTTAGAACTAGGGATATGGCTAGGTAGAGAGTTAGTTTTAGACATAGTACCAGGCTTAGGTTAGGGTTAGGGTTACAGCTAAATTAGGGATAAGATTAGGGCTAGGATTAGTGTAAGGGTTATGCCTAGGGGTAGGACTATGTTTAGGGTTAGCCTTGGGTCAAGGTTAAGTTTAGGGTAATGGGTGGGGTTATAGCTAGCTTTAGGTGTAGGATGAGGGTTAGAATTAGGATTAGGGTTAGGGTTAGTGTTCAGGGTAAGATTAAGGTAGGTTTAGGGATAGAATGATGGCTAGGGTTTCTGTTAGTTTTAAGGCTAGGACTAGGGCTAGGACTAACGTCATGTTTAGGGTTATGGTGATGGATAGTTTTAGGATTATGTTATGCCTAGTTCTAGTGAGTTAAATTTAGTGTAAGGTTCAGGTTTAGAGCTTGGTGTTTTATTAAGGTTAGAGTCAGGGTTGGCATTTTGTTTAGATTAAAGTTTATGGTGAAGGCTTGAGTTAGTGGTAGGTTTAGTGAATGGGTTAGGGTAATGGATATGGTTAGGTTTAGGTTTCAGTTAAGGTTTAGGGTAAAAATGGGTTAGGTTTCATTGATAGGGTTAGGGTTAGCATTAGGGTTAGGATTATGTTTAGTGTAATGCATAGGTTTAGACCTCGGGTTAGGGCTAGGTTATGGTTTAGATTATGTCTAGGGTTAGGGTTAGGGTTAGGTATAGGCCTAGGGTTTGGTTTATGTTAAGTATTAGGGTTAGGGTAAGTGTTAGGGTTATTGCTAGGATTATGTTTAGGTTAGAGTAAAAGTTAGTGTTTGAGGACTATTACAAGGGTGAGGTTTTGGGTTAGGTCTAGGGTTACATTTATGTTTAAGTTTAGGTTTAATGTTAGGGATAGAGTTATAATTATGGTTTGTGTAAGGGTAACGGATAGGTTTAGAGCTAAAATTTGGGCTAGGATTAAAGTTAGGATTAGGGCTATGATTAGGGTTAGGGTTTAGGATGGGGCTACTGCCATGTTTAGTGAAAGGGTTTTCCTTGATCTAGGGTTAGGTCTAAGACATGGGTTAGGGTTAGGGTTAGTGTTAGTGCTAGAATTAGGGTTAGGGTTATGCTTAGCACTAAGTTTAGGCCTAAGATTAGGGTTAGGTTTTATGTTAGGTTTAGTGCTAGAATTAGAACTATGGGTAATGTAAGAGCTAGGATTATGTTTAGGACTAGTTTTAGGATTAGGTTTATGGCTAGGGTTTTAATTAGAGTTAGGGTTAAGTTTATGGTAATGGATAATATTAGAGGTATGGTTAGGTTTAGGGTTAGGGTTATCACTAGTGTTAGGATTACGTTTAGTGTCAGGCTTAATATTTCAGTTAATTTTAGGGCTATTGCAAGGGTTAAGTTTTGGGTTAGGTCTAGGTTTACATTTATGTAAAAGGATAGGTTTAATGTTAGGGATAGGGTTATAATTAGGGTTAGGGTAAGGGTAATGGATAGGGTTAGAGCTAAAGTTTGGGCTAGGACAAAAGTTAGGATTAAAGCTAGGATTTGGGTTAGAGTTTAGGATGGGGCTAGTGTTCTGTTTAGTGAAAGGGTTTTCCTTGAGGTAGGGTTAGGTCTAAGGCATGGGTTAGGGTTAGGGTTAGTGTTAGGGCTATGATTAGGTTTAGGGTTATGCTTAGGACTAAGTTTAGGCCTAGGATTAGGGCTAGGTTTTATGTTAAGTTTAGGCTAGGGTTAGAACTATGGGTAATGTAAGAGCTAGGGTTATGTTTAGCGTTAGTTTTAGGGTTAGGGTTATGGCTAGGTCTAGTGTTAGGTCTAGGTTTTGGGTTATGGTCAGGTTTCGAGCTTGGTTTAGTGTTATGGTAGGGGTCAGTGTTCAGATAGGGTTAGGGTTATAGCTTGAATTAGGAATAGGTTTAGGTCTAGGTGTAGGGTTAGTGTTTGGTTTAGGTTAAGGGTTATTTGAGGGCTATGGGTAGTTTTTTGTTTAGGTATAGGGTTAGAGTTATAACTATTTTTAGGATTAGCTTTACATCTATGGCTAGTGTTAGGGTTAAGTATAGATATAGGGTTACCGGTATGGCTAGTGTTAGGGTTTGGTTTAGGGATAGGGTCAGATTTAGATCAAGGGTTAGTGTTAGGGTAAGAATAAGGGTCAGGTTTAGGGTTAGAGCTATAATGAGGACTAGGATTAGGACTAGTAATATGGTTGGAGTATAAGTTGAGCTAAGAATTAGGGTTAGTACTAGGGGTAGCATTTGGGTTAGGGTTTGGCTTTGGGTAAGGGAAAGGGATAGGGCAAGGGGTAGGGTTAGGGGTAGTTCGAGGGTTCTAATTTGGGTTAAATCTGGGTTAGGACTTAGATTACATGTAGGATTTGTGTTAGGGTTAGGGTATGGTTAGGACAATGACTAATGTATGAGCTAGGGTTATGATTAGGGCTAGTTTGATGGTTAGGGTTAAAGCTAGGTCTAGTGCTAGGCTTAATTTAAGGCTAAGGTAATGTTTAGATCTAGGATTAGTGTTAGGGTCAGCGTCAGATTCAGGGTTAGTTTTAGAGTTAGGGTTAGGGCTAATTGTAGTTTTAGTGTCTGGTTTAGAATAAGGGTTAGTGTTAGGGCTTTGGCCTGGTTTTTTTATGACTAGGGCTAGGTGTAGTTCAAATTTTAGGATTAGCATTATTGTTAGGACTAGGTTAGGGTTTGGATTAGGCTTATGGTTACAGTTAAATTTAGACTTAGGTTTATATTTAGAGTTATGATTAGGGCTAGGACTAAGCATAGAACTTGCGATAGAGCTAGGGCAAGAGATAGTCTTAGGGCTAAGGTTAGGGTTTGGATAGGACTAAATTAGGGCTAGGATTAGTGCTAGGCTTAGTGTTATTATTAGGGCTAGGTTTAGGGCAATAGGTTATGGTTAGGTTTAGAGTTATGGTTAGGTTTAGGGTAAGGGATGGGGTTATAGCTAAGTTTAGGGCTAGAGCAAGGGTTAGAATTAGGGTTAAAACTTGGGTTATGGTTTGGGTTAGGGCTAGGGTTAATTTCAAGTCCAGTATTATGGTTAAAGATAGTTTTAGGGTTAGGTTTATGGCTACATCTAGTGTAATGGTAGGTTTAGGGTTAGGGTCAGGTTTAGAGCTAAGTGTATTATTAGGGTCGGGTCATTATTAGTGTTTGGGTTAGGTTAAGGTTTTAAGTTAGGGCTCAAATTAGCATTAAGGTTAAAATTAGTGTAATGATAGAGTTAGGTTTAGGTTTCAGATTAGGTTTAGGGTAATGAATAGGATTATGAGTAGAGACAGGGTTAGGTTTAAGCCTAGGGTTAGCATTAGGGTTACAGTTATGGTTAGGGTAATGTAAAGGGTTAGAGCTAAGGATATGGCTAGTGTTATGGTTACAGTTAGTGCTAGTGGTAGGGTTCAGGTTAGGGTTAGGGCTAAAGCTACGGTTAGGGCAGATATTCGGGCTAGGTTTTGGGTTAAGTTAAGGCTAGGGTTAGGGTTAGGTCTAATATAAGTACTAGGGTTATGATTAAGTCTAGTTTTATGGTTAGGGTTAGGTCTAAGTATAGTGTTAGATTTAGGGTTACGGTAAGAATGCTGTTTAGAGCTATGTTTAGGGTTAGGTCAGGTTCAGGGTTAGGGTTAGTTTTCATCTTAAAACTCAAATTAGGGATAGGGTTGTGGCTAGGTGTAGGGTTAATGTTTGGTTTAGGTTAAAGGTCAGGGTTAGGGCTATGGCTTGGTTTGTATTAGGGCTAGGGCTAGAGTTAGGACTGTTTTTTAGGATTAGCATTGGGATTAGGGTTAGGGCTAGTGTTAGATTTAGGTTTAGGCTTATGGTTAGGGTAAGATTTAGATTTAAGGTTATCTAGGGGTAGGGCTAGGGCTAAGAAAAAGTCTAGGGTTAGGCCTAGGGTTAGAGCTAGGATTATGGTTCCAGTAAGGGATGGGGTTAGAACTAGTTTTAGGGCAAGGGTGAGAGTTAGACTTAGTCTTAGGGCTAGGTTAGGATTAGGGTTAGGGACATGGCTAAATTATGGCCAAGATTAGGGCAAGGGTTAGTATTAGGGTTAGGCCCAGGTTTAGGGTTAGGGTTTTGATTAAGGCTATGTTGAGGGATGAGATAAGGGCTAGAGTTTGTTTTAGGGTTAGGGTTAGGATTATGCCTAGGGCTAATGTCAGTTCTAGGGTTACCACTAGAAATATTTAAAAGCTTAGGTTTTTGGCTAGGTCTAGTGTAAGCATTAGATTTTGGGTAAGGATCAGGTTTAGAGCTAGGGGAATTATTAGAGTCATATTCAGAGTTAGGGTTTGGTTTAGGTTTGAGTTTAGGGTTAGGGTTAGGGTTATTGTAATGATAGGGCTAGGCTTATGTTTCAGGTTAGTTTTTGGATAATTGATATGGTTGTGGCTAGTGATAGGGTTAGTGTTAGGCCTAGGGTTAGCATTAGGGTAAGGTTTATGTTTAGGGCAAAGGACACAGTTAGAGTTTATTTTAGGGCTAGGGTTATGGTTAGGATTAGGTCTTGAGTTTGGGTTAGGGTGAGAGTTAGACCTAGGGTTATGTTTAGGGTTATGTTTAGCATAAGGTTTAGGTTTTGAGCTATGGGTAGGGCTAGAGCAAGGGCTAGGTTAAAGGTTAGGTCTAGGGATAGAATTGCAGTAGTTTTATGGTTAGAGTTAGGGTTAGGGTTAGGATTTTCATTAGGGTTAGGTTTAGCGTAATGGATACAGTTAGATTTAGGTTTAGGATTAGTTTTAGGGTTAGATTTAAGTTTAAGGTTAAGTTTAGGGCTATGGTTATGTTTAGGTTTATGGTAAGGGTTAAAGAATTGAGCTAGGGTTAGGGTTATAGCGAGTGTTAGATTTAGGGTTACGTCTAGGTTTTGTTTTCTGGTTAGGGTTAGGGTTATGTTTAGGGTTAACGCTAAGGTTAACAATAGGTTTAGGATTAGTTTTAGTGTATTTTGCAGGTTTAGAGCTAGGGTTAGGGCTAGGGTTAAGGTTAGGATTAGGGCTAGGTTTAGGGTTAGATTTACGGATAGTTCTAGGTTTATGTTTATGGTAAGTGTTAGGCTTTGAGCTAGGGGTGGGACTAAGGCTAGGGTTAAGTTAAAATTAGGGCTAGGATAAGGGTTAGGATTATGCTTTGGTCTAGGGTAAGGCCTAGGATTAGCTCTAGGTTTTGTGTTAGGTTTAGGCCTAGGGTTAGGGCTGTGGGTAATGTAAGAACTAGGGTTATGAGTAGGTCTAGTTTTAGGGTTAGGGATATGGTTAGTTCTAGTGTTAGGTTTATATTTTCCGTTAGGTTCAGGTATAGAGGTAGGTTTACTGTTAAATGCTGGTCAGTGTTCTGTTTAGAGTTAGAGTTAGGGTTATAGCCAGAATTAGGACTCGATTTAGGTCTAGGGGTAGGTGTAGTGTTTGGGTTAGTATACGGGTTATTGTTAGGGCTAGGAGTAGGTTTATGTTTAGCTCTAGGGCTAGAGTAAAGGCTAGTTTTAGGATTAGATTTAGGTCTAAGGCTTGTGGTAGAGGTAGGTTTAGGAATAAGTTTATTGGTAGTGCCACTGTTAGTTTGGTTGGTCTAGGGTTAGGGTCAGGTTTGGACCTAAGTTTAGTTCTAGGGTCAGAATAAGGGTCAGGGTTAGCATTAGAGTTTGGGATAGGATTAGAGCTAAATAAGGGCTAGGGTCAGAACTATTAATGGGGTTAGGATTTTGGTTAGCCTAAGGATTAGGGATAGGTCTAGGGTTACCATTAGGGTTAGGGTTTTGCTTAGGGTAAGGGATAAGGTTAGAGCTAGGGATAGGGTTAGAGTTAGGGTTAGGGTTAAAGCTAGATTTAGAGCTTGGATTAGGGCTTATTTTTGTTGTAGAGTTAGGGCTAGGATTAGGGAATTGGCTAATGTTAGAACTAGGGTTACAATTAGGGTTAGTTTTAGGGTTAGGGTTAGGGCTAGGTCTAGTGTTAGGGTTAGGTTTAAGGTTAGGGTGATATTTACAGCTAGAGTTAGCTTTAGGATATGAGTCAGTGTCAGGATTAGTGTTAGGACTTGAATTAGCGATAGGATTACTGATATGATTTTGTTTAAGGTTAGGATGGGGTCTAGAGCTAAGGTGAGCATTAGGATATGAGTCTGTTTCAGCATTAGTTTTAAGGTTAGGTTTAAGAGTCGATTTTAGGGCTAGGGTTAGGTCTAGATGTAGTTTTAGAGTGGTTAAGTTAAGATTTAGGGTTAGGGCCATTGCTCAGTTTTGTTTCCCTGCTAGGGTTACGTTTATGGCTACTTTTATGATTAACATTAGAGATAGGGCTAGTGTTAGTGCTAGGCTTAGGCTTAGGTTTCAGGTTAGATTTATAGTTAGGGTTAGAAACAGGGTTAGGTCAAGGACTAAGGATAGGGCAAGCATTAGTGCTAGGTTTAGGGCTAGGTTTTGGGTTACGGTAAGGAATAGGGTTAGAACTTGGCATAGCAGTAGTGTGAGAGCTAGAGTTAGTCTTAGTGCTTGAGTTAGGGTTAGGTTTAATTATAAGGTTACCAGTAGGGCCAGTGTTAGGGTTTGTTTTATGCTTAGTTTCAGGTTTAGACCTAGGGTTATTGTTTGTGTCAGAATGAGGGTCAGGGTGAGCCTTAGGGTTTGGGATAAGATTAGAGCTAGAATGAGGGCTAGAGTTAGGACTATTAAAAGTGTTCAGATTTTGGTTAGCCTAATAATTAGGAATAATTCTAGGTTTACCATTAGGTTTAGAGTTTTGCTTAGGTTAAGGGATAGGGATAGAGCGAGGGTTAGGGTTAGGGTTAAAGCTAGGTTTAGAGCTTGAATTAGGGCAAGTTTTTGTTATAGGGTTAGGGCTAGGGTTAGGGCAATGGCTAATGTAAGAACTAAGGTTACCATTAGGGTTTGTTTTAGGGTTAGGGTTAAGGGTAGGTCTAGTGTTAGGGTTAGGTTTAAGGTTAGAGAGACATTTAGAGCTAGGGTTAGTGTTAGGATATGAATGAGGGTCAGAGTTAGGGTTAGGACTCGAATTAGGGATAGGGTTACTGGTAGGTTTTGGTTTAAAGTTAGGATGGGGTCTAGTGCTAGGGTGAATGTTAGGATCCAAGTCTGTGTCAGGGTTACATTCAAGGTTAGGGTTAGGAATCAAATTAAGGGCTAGGGTTGGTCTAGATGTAGTGTTAGGGTGGTTTAAGTTAAGGTTTAGGGTTAGGGTATTTCTTGGTTTTGTTTTACTGCTAGGGTTAGGGTTAGTGCTAATTTTATGATTAGTGTTAGGGTTAGGGCTAGTATTTGTGTTAGGTTTAAGCTTAGGGTTAGGGTTAGATTTAGATTCAGGGTTAGATCTAGGTTTAGGGTTAGGTCTGAGGATAGGGCAAGGGTTAGGGCTAGGGTTAGATTATGGTATATAATAGGGTTAGATTTAGGTTCAGGGTTAGATCTAGATTTAGGGTTAGGACTGAGGATAGGGCAAGGATTAGGGCTAGGTTTAGATTATGGTATGTAATAGGGTTAGAACTAGGGATAGGGCTAGTGTGAGGTAAAGTTAGTCTTAGGGCTTTGGTTAGGGAAATGGATAAATTAGGGCTAAGATTAGGCCTATGGTTCGTGTTCAACTTAAATATAGAGTAGGGTTTTAGTTAGTATCAAGTTTAGGGTAAGGGATAATGTTATTGCTAGGTTTAGAGGTAGGGTAATATTTAGAATTAGGTTTGGAGCTTTGGTTGCAGTTAGGATTATGATTAAGGCTAGGTTTTGTGCTTGGGTGAGGGCTATTTTTTGTTTTAGGGTTAGGGCTAGGATTTGAGTTAAGGTTAATTTCAGGTCTAGAATTATGTTTAAAGATATTTTTATGTTTAGGATATGGCTACGTCTAGTGTAAGGGTTAGTTTTAGGGGTAGGGTCAGTGTTAGGGCTGGGGGTATTATTATGGACAAAGTCTGAGTTAAGGTTTGAGATAGGTTAAGGTCTAAAGTTAGGGATTGAATTAGCATTAGGGTTAGGGTTAGAGTAATGATAGGGTTAGTATTAGGGTCCAGGTTAGGTTTAGGATTATGGATAGAAATAGGATTAGAGATAGCATTATGTTTAGACCTAGGATTAGCATTAGGGTTAGGGTTATGTTTGTGGTAATGGATAGGGTTAGACTAGTGTTAGGGCTTGGGTTATAGTTATGGCTAGGATTATGGTTAGTTCTAGGTTTACCATTAGTGTTAGAGTTTAGCTTAGGGTAAGGTATAGGGATAGAGCTAGGGTTAGGGTTAGGGTTAAAGCTAGGTTTAGAGATTGAATTAGGGCAAGTTTTTTTTTTTTTTAAGGTTAGGGCTAGGGTTAGGGCAATGGTTAATGTAAGAACTAGGGTTATGATTAGGGTTAGTTTTAATGGTTAGTGTTAAGTGTAGGTCTAGTGTTAGGGTTAGATTTAAGTTCAGAGTGACATTTAGAGCTAGTGTTAGGATAGTGTTTAGGTTAGGATATGAAAGAGGGTCAGAGTTAGGGTTAGGACTCGAATTAGGGATAGGGTTACTGGTAGATTTCAGTTTAAAGTTAGGATTGGGTCTAGTGCTAGGGTGAGCGTTAGAATATGAGTCTCTGTCAGGGTTACTTTTAAGGTTAGTGTTAGGAATCGAATTAAGGGCTAGGGTTAGGTCTAGATGTAGTGTTACGGTCGTTTAAGTTAAGGTTTAGGGTTAGGGCTATTTTTTTTTTTTTGGTTTTATTTTACTGCTAGGTTTAGGGTTATGTTTGTGGTAATGGATAGAGTTATACTAGTGTTAGGGATAGGGTTATGGTTATGATTAGGGCTAGGGTTATATTTAGGGCTTGGCTTAGGTTTAAAGCTCAGTATAGGGCTCAGATTATGGCTAGGTTTCAGGTTAAGTTAGTGCTAGGGTTAGGGTTATGGCTAATGTAAGTACTAGAGTTACATTTAGGGCTAATTTTATGGTTAAGGTTAGGACTAGATTGAGTGTTAGGGTTAGGTTTAAGGTCAGGGTGATGTTTAGAGCTAGGGATAATCTTAGTGTCAGAGTCAGGGTCAGAATTAGTTTTAGGGTTCAGCTTAAAACTCGATATAGGTCAAAGGTTAAACGTAGGTGTATGGTTAGGGTTTCATTTACTTAAAGGTTTAGTGTTAGAGCTATGGCTCAGTTTTATTTTTAGGCTAGGGCTAGGGTTAGAGCTAGTTTTAGGATTAGTGTTAGGCTTAGGGCTAGTGTTTGGGTTAGGCTTAGGCTTCAGGTTAGGGTTAGATTTAGAGAAGGTGTTGGTCTAAGGTTAGTGATAGGGCTAAGGATAAGGCAAGGGTTAGGACAATGGTTACGGCTAGGGTTAAGGTCATGATAAGGAATAGGGTTAGAATTAGTGATAGGGTTAGTGTGAGAGTTAGAGTTCATCTTACGGCTAGGTTTAGGTTTATGTTTAGTGATAGGGCTAAATTAGGGCTAGGGTTAGTGTTAGGTTTAGGCTAGGTTTAGGATTATAAAATTTAGGGTTATATTTAGTTTAATGGAATGGGTTATAGCAAGATAGAGGATTTGGTGAGGGTTAATATTGGGGTTAGGGCCAGGGTTAGGGAGAGGGTTATGATTAAGGCTAGAGTTTAGGGCTAGAATGAGGACTAGTGTTTGTATTAGGTTTAGGGCTAGTATTCGGTCTAGGGCTAATATCAGGTCTAGGGTTACAATTAGGGATACATTTATTGTTAGGTTTATGGCTTGGTCCATTATAAGGGTTAGGTTTAGGGTAAGGGTCAGTTTTAGAGCTAGGGTTATTATTAGGGTCAGAATCAAGGTTAGGGTTTGGGTTAGGTAAGGGTTTAAGTTTAGGCTTCAAATTTGCATTAGATTGAGTGTTAGGGTAATCACAGGGTTAGGTTTAGGGTTTAGTTTTGGTTTAGTGTAATGGATAGCACTAGGGTTAAGCCTAGGGTTAGCATAAGGGTTAGGGTTATCATTAGAGTAATGGATAGAGTTAGACCTAAGTTTAGGGCTAGGGTTGTGTATAGGATTAGGGCTTTTGTTTGGGTTAGTGTTAGGTTTAAGTTAAGGGTTAAAGCTAGAATATGGACTCTGATTAAGGCTAGGTTTTGGGTTAGGTTAGGGCTAGGATTAAGACTATGGCTAATGTACAAAATAAGGTTATGATTAGCACTAATTATAAGGTTAGGGTTAAGGCTAGGTCTAGAGTTAGTTTTAGATTTATGGTTACAATGATTTTAGAGCTAGGCTTAGTGTTAGAATCAGAGTCAGGGTCAGGGTTAGTTTCCAGGGTAGGGTTAGACTAGAATTAGGGATAGGGTTAGGGATAGGGTTAGGGATAGGTGTAAGGTTAGTGTTTGGTTTAGGTTAAGGGTTAGGATTAGGGGTATGACTTGCTTTTATTTTAGGGCTAGGGCAAGGGTTAGGGCTAAGATTAGGTCTAGGTTTAATGGTAAGGGAAAAATTAGAACTACTCTCTAGGTCTAAGGCAAGAGATATAGTTAGTCTTAGGGCTAGGGTTATGTTTAGTGTTAGGGATAGGGTAACTTAGGTCTGGGATTAGGGCAAGTGTTAATATTAGAGTTAGGCCTAGGGTTAGGGCTCAGATTAGTGTTAAAGTTTGGATTAGGATTACGTTTACAGTAAGGGATGAGATTATACTTAGTTTTAGGGATAGGGTGAGGGTTAGAATTAAGGTTAGGTTTAGGGTTAGGGTATTGATGAAGACGGGTATTATGTCTAAGATGTAGTTTAAGGTTTGTGTTTGGGATAGGACTAGGATTAGAGCTAGGGCTAATGTCAGGTCTAGGGTTAGAGTTAGGGATACTTTTAGGGTTAGGTTTATGTCTGGGTCTATTGTAAGTGTTTAGTTTATGGTTAGGGTCATGTTTAGAGCTACGGGAATATTAGGGTTAGGGTGTAGGTTAGGTTAGGTTATGGTTTATGGTTAGGGCTCGAATTAGCATTAGGTTTAGTGGTAGGTTAATGATAGTTTAGGTTTAGGGTTCAAGTTAGGTGTAGGGTAATGGATAGGGTTATGGATGGGCATAGGATTAGGGTTTGGCCTAGGGTTAGCATAAGAGTTAAGGTTATCCTTAGGGTAACAGATAGGGTTAGAGCTAGGGTTAGGGCTAGGGTTATGCTTAGGATTAGGTCTAAGGTTAGGCTTAGGCTTAGGCTTAGGGCTATTATTAGTGTTAGGGTTAGCTTTAGGGTTAAAGATAGGGTAGGGCTTGGATTAGGGATAGGTTTTGCAATAGGTTAGGGTTATGGCTAAATTAAGAACTTGTTATGATTCAGGCTAATTTTAGGGTTAATGTTAGGGCTAGGTATAGTTTCAGGGTTTGGGTGGGTTTAGAGCTAGGGTTAGTGTTAGTGTCAGGGTCAGTGTTCAGACTAGGATTATGGTTAGAATTAAACCAGAATTAGGACTAGGGTTAGGTCTAGGGGAAGAGTTAGTGTTTGGCTTAGGCTAAGGGTTATTATTAGGGCTAGTTCTACTTTTTTCTTTGGTCTAGGTCTAGAGGTATAGCTAGATTTAGGATTAGGTGTAGGTCTAGGGCTAGTGTTGGAGTTTGATTTAGGGTTAGGTTCAGTTTTAGACTTACAATTAGTGTTAGGATTAGAATAAGGGTCAGGATTAGGGTAAGGGTTTCGGTTATGGTTAGAGCTAGAATGAGGGCTAGAGTTAGGACTAATAATAGGATTAGGTTTTGGGATAGGTTAAGGATTATGGTTAGAATTAGGATTAGAAATCGTGTTAGGGTTTGGCTTTGGGTAAGGGATAGAGATAGAGTTAGGGTTAGGGTTAGAGTTAGGGTTAAAGCTAGGTTTAGAGCTCAGATTAGGTCTAGTTTTTGTGTTATGATTAGGGCTTGGGTTAGAGTAACAGCTAATGTAAGAAGTAGGGTTACAATTGGGGTTAGTTTTAGGGTTATGGTTAGGGGTTAGACTCTAGTGTTAGGATTAGTTTTAAGATTAGGGTGATATTTAGAGCTAATGTTAGTGTTTGGTTAGTAGTCGATGTCAGGGTTAGTTTTAAGGTTAGGTTAGGACTCAAAGTACAGCTAGGATTACTGTAAGTGTTTGGTTTATGTTTAGGATGGTGTTTAGAGCTAGGGTGAGTGTTAGGATATGAGTCAGAGTCACGGTTAGACTTAAGGTTAAGGTTAGGACTCGAATTAGGTTAGGGTTAAGTATAGGTGTAGTAGTAGGATTTGTTTGAAGTTAACGTTTAGTATTAGGGCTATTGCTTGGTTTTGATTTACTGCTAGGGTCAAGGTTAGGGCTAGTTTTATGAGTAGCATTAGGGTTAGGGCTAGTGTTTATTTTAGGCTTTGGCTTTGGGTTAGTGTTAGATTTAGAGTTAGGGATAGATCTAGGGTTACGGCTAAGAATAAGGACAGGGCATGTTTCATGGCTAGGGTTAGAGCTAGGGTTAGGGCTATGGTAAGGAATAGGGTTAGAACTAGGGAAAGGGCTAGTGTAAAAGTTAGAGTTAGTCTTAGGGCTAGGGTTAGGGTTAGGGATAGGGTTAAAATAGGGCGAGCATAAGGGCTATGGTTATTGTTCATCTTAGGCCTAGCATTACATTTAGGGTTAGGATTAAGTTTAGTGTAAGGATTGGCATTATTCCTAGGTTTAGAGGTAGGGTTAGGGTTAGAATTAGGGTTAGGCCTATTGTTAGGATTAGGGTTATGATTAAGGCTGGTTTTTAAGGTCTAGGATGAGGGCTAGGGTTTGTTTTAGGGTAGGGCTAGGATTAGGGCTAGGACTAATATCAGGTCTAGGGTTATAGTTAAAGATAGTTTTAGGGTTAGGCTTATGGATACAGGTAGTTTAAGAGTTATGTTTAGTTTAAAGTCAGGTGTAAAGCTAGGGGTATTATTAGGGTCAGGGATATGGTTTAAATTTAGAGCTTGAATTAGCATTAAGGTTAGTGTTAGTGTAATGATAGGTTGAGGTTTAGGGTTTAGGTTTGCCTTAGGGTAATGGATAGGGTTAGGTTACGGATAGGTTTACATTTAGACCTAGGGTTAACATTAGTGTTAGGGTTATAGTTATGGTGATAGATACATGTCAGGGCCAGGGTTAGGTCTAAGGTTAGGGTTAGGGTTAGTGTTAGGGTTAAAGCTTGGGTTAGGACTTGAATTAAGCCTAGGTTTTGTGTTAACTTAGTGCTAGGGTTAGGGTTATGGCTAATGTAAGAACCAGGGTTACATTTAGGGCTAAATTTACGTTTAGGGTTGGGCCTAGGTCTAATGTTAGGTTTAGGTTTAGGGTTAGGGTGATTTTTAGTGGTAGGGTTAGTGTTATGTTCAGATTCAGGGTCAGGGTTAGTTTTTGGTTCAACTTAAAACTTGAATTAGGCCTAAGTTTAGGGTTAGGCTTAGGGTTTGGTTTAGGTTAAGGGTTAGGTTTAGGGCTATGTCTGGGTTCTCTTTCGAGTCTAGAGCTAGGATTAGGGCTGGTTTTAGGGTTATCATTAGGATTAGGGCTATTGTTAGGTTTAGGTTTAGGCTTATGGTTAAAGTTAGATTTAGAGTTAGAGTTAGATCTAGGTTAGGGCTAGGGCTAAGGATAGGGCTAGGGTTATGGCTAAGATTATTGTTCCAGTAAGGGATAGTGTTAGAACTAAGGATGGGGCAAGGGTGAGAGTTAGAGTTAGTCTTAGGGCTGGGTTAGAGCTAAGGTTAGGGATAGGCATAAATTAGGGCTAAGATTTGGGCTAGGGTTAGGGCTAAGATTAAGGATAGTTTTAGTGTTAGTGTTAGGCCTAAGATTAGGGTTAGGTTTAGGATTAAGACTAGGTATAGAGACAGGATAAAGACTGTGGTTTGTGTTAGGATTAGGGCTAGGATTAGGGCTAGTGCTAATGTCAGGTCTAATGTTATGATTGGGTATAGATTTAGAAAGTTTTATAGATAGGTCTAGTGTAAGGGTTAGGTTTAGGGTAAGGGTCAGGTTTAGAGCTAGGGGAATTATTAAGGTAAGGTTCAGGGTTAGAGTTGTTTGAGGTTAGGGTTTAGGGTTAGGGCTCTAATTAGCTTTAGGTTCAGCGTTAAGTTAATGATAGGTTTTTGTTTACAGTTAATTTAAGTTTTATTGTAATTGATAAGTTTAGTGTTAGTGATAGGGTTAGGGTTAGGCCTAGAGTTAGCATTAGGGTAAGGTTTATGATTAGGATAATGGATAGGTTTAGAGGTAAGGTTAGGGCTAGGGTTATAGTAAGAAATAAGTCTTGAGTTAGGGTTAAGGTTAGGGTTAGATCTAGGATTAGGGTTACGATTATGTTTAGAGTAAGGGTTAGGTTTTGAGGTAGGTTTAGGGCTAGGGAAAATGTTAGGTTTAGGGTTAGGTCTAGGGATAAGATTACAGTATGGTTAAGGTTAGGGTTAGGATTAGGGCTACTGTCATCTTTAGGGGTAGTGTTAGGGTTTGGGTAATGGATACGATTAGATGTAGGTTTAGGTATATAGTTAGAGTTAGATTGAGATTTAGGCTTAGGTTTAGGGATATGGTTATGGTTAGGTTCATGATAAGGGTTAGGGTTTGAGCTAGGCGATGGTGAGGGTGAGATTTATGGTTAGGTCTAGGATTAGTTATCCAGTTAGGTTTAGGATTAGTATTAGGCCTAAGTTTATCAATAGAGTTAGGGTAATGTTTAGGGTAATTGGTATCTTTCAAACTAGGTTTAGTGATAGAGTTAAGTTTAGGATTATGTCTAGGATTAGGGTTAGATTTAGGGATGGGTGTAGGTTTATATTTAGGATAATAATTAGGTTTTGAGCCAAGGTTAGGACTAAGGCGAGGGTTGGGTATGGTTAGGGATACAGGTTGTGTTAGGGTTACACCTAAGGCTAAGTTTAGGCCTAGGATAAGATCTAGGTTTTGTGTTAGGTTTATGGCCTAGGGGTAGGGCTATGGGCAATATTAGAGCTAGGGTTATGATTAGGGCTAATTTAAGGGTTAGAGTTATGGCTAGGTCTAGTGTTAGGTTTAGATATTGGTTAGGATCAGGTTTAGAGATAGGTTTACTGTTAAAGGCTGTCGCGACCCCTCATCGGCAAGGGAAAACACGACACAGGATTCTTCTTTCAGCAGTTTATTCAGGCCTTGATTCATGTATCATCTTCTAGTGACCCCCCACCGAGCGCCCAAGCACAGCCTAATAAAGCCTCCCGCATACCAATCCTAAGCTGCCACGTGGACCTTTCTCATAGGGTGGGAAGGAATTGCATGCCAATTCTCCATATTAGGAGTTGTTTATCACAGGCCACAGTGGAAGCCGGCGCCATCTTCTAATGGCGGCCACGGTCTAATTAGAACGGCTCACCACAGTTCCCCCTTCTGTTTTATAAAACAATGCAGGCGAAAGTAGAGGTCCTATCCCACTGTGCAGAAGTGGCTGCAATGTATGGTTCAGTCCTAAGGAGGGCCCTTCCCTAGACCTGGTCCCATATCAGCTGATGCCTTTTTTCGTAGGGCGGGGCGTGGACGTCAAACCCGCATGCAATAGGACATGCTTTCCTTGAGGTCCGTTGAGGGATC